>NW_008794911.1:4279679-4285054 GCF_000699145.1 Aptenodytes forsteri
AAAAACAAAACTAGGAAGTTAACACCTTCTTATTATTTTTGTTGAAACACTAACAAATACTACAATAAATTCTATTAAACTATTGAGGACTTCCCAGCAGCTCTGGAAACACCATTTCCCCAGTCACTCTCTCTTTCTTCTTTAGTCCCAAGGATAAACATTAAGCTTACGCAAGGGTAAGCAATCCTTATATTATACTATTATTCAATATTGCTAGTGATTTTCTCTTGTTAACTTTCCTTTTTATTGAAATAATTTGAAAAAAAAAACCCTGTATTTTCTGTTCTGATCCCTTCAGACAAATATTAGTTAGAGGTGAAAGGTTTACAAAATCCAACACTATCACGAGTGTGTAGAAAAAGCAAGTGCTCAAGCAGTATCAAACTCCTTATTTACTTAGCTGTACTTCACAGAGATGACACACCTGAGGAACAAATGTTTCTAGATTTAATTTATCAGTTCTAAGACCTTAACACATACGTAATTTAATATCCAGGATGATTTTCTATAAACAAAACAAATGTTTTTGCTTGGACAATTATAACATTTTCAACTGGTAAAGAGTTCTTTATCTACAAGCAAAACCTTTTTGGTTTTAATTGTAGGAAAAGTATTGCTAAATCTATGAACTTTAGCATTAGTATAATCTGACAGTATTTCTAAAATAGACCTATGTCACAGCAAGTACATATTCCTTTAAATATTTTAAGTGGAAAAATCCTCCAGGGGAATAAGTAGGACAAACATGTTTACGATTATTCAGCACTGTAGATTGCTGAACTGGTGATGTCAGCTGTACAAGGCATTTCTGCAGAGAAAAAAAAAACCAAGATACCATTCGAACGGTCATATCTATGTCCCCACATTGAAAGCAAATGCCTCATCCTGCTGGCCCAGAACAGCTGAGAGGGATCTGCTCCTCACAGCTGCATGTAAGAAAAATACTCCAAAAGTAACATTGAATATATTCAGCTTCCAAACTAATATATTTCAAAGTATTATCTATTAGCAGAAAGTATTCTATTAACAAAAAATCTTTTATATTCAGTGCTTTTTAACATTTTGAAAAGGTGAAGTGAACCTATTCCCTCAGATTCTCAGTGCTGGGTGTTTAGCAAATCCCCCTGCATCGCATGTCCCTTTTGACGAGGATGGGAGCAAATGCTGTGTTACAGGATGACAGGGGCTGTGTTCCTGACGTGACATGGGGCTTCTTGACAGGCCTCCCTGTCACTTTGCATCGGTGCCCGCAGAGCTGCCTCTCGGTTCATCACCGGCTTCGGCTGCTGACAGGAGGGCACTGTGCTGACTCAGCCCTGCCGGCTGTCTGCTCCGGCGGCCCACGCTCCAAGGCCCACTGCAGCGCTGTAGCTGCTAGCACACCTGCAGTTGTACCACCTTGTGCTACGCACCGTGAGGCCAAAGGATCGCCTGGGCCACCGAGCTCCTTGAGCGACTCATTGCCACAGCAAGCAAAAAAGTGAAGGTATGACTTCTTGCTTGGCAATGAGCTAAAGCACCAACCCAGCATCAGGCCATAGCACCTTTATACAGATAAGTCATGAAAGCCAGGACTTGATTTTCTGCCACTAAACATCCCATCTTAGTTTATTGTTAGAGAAGGCAAGTTAACAGCATCTAATGATCCTGGCCCTCTAGTAATGACACTGTGCCCCCTGCAGTTTCCACGGGATACGGTCCCTCTCCCGCCTTCCTCCGCTGAGCTGTGGTGCACAGGGCTTGCTTACCAAAATTGCTTTTTTTCAGCCCAGAGAAGGTCTGGGTTGAGCCTGTATGATGCGCACCAGCACAGCTAGCAAGGGCTAGATTCTGGCAAGGAGCACAGTATGAGTGCTTGGGCAAAGAGGAGTTCTGCATCTTCTTAACTTCATTGCTGTGAAGGTACTCAGTGGAAAGTATCAGCACAAAAATGTATTTCCAGTGAAAGTGTCCTCTTTTCTCTGGAAGCTCACTCTCACTCTTTCCTCCACTACCAAGCAAGCCAGAGACACCTGTGTGCCATTTCCATGTTGTCAGACCAACTCCAGACCCCGCAGAGCCAGCACCGCTCCTTGAGCATCCCTCCTGCTGTGCCACCCGTTGGGGTGGGATGCTGCTTCCCGGGGCAAAGCTCAAATTGAGGGCAAGGGCAATTGTACTTGCATGGCGGGGCTTTCTAACCAAACTTGCTAATAAATAATATCTGCAAATTCACAGATGTTATGTTACTGGCTGTATAAGTACCATCTCAAATCATTTTTCCACACACAGTTAAGCACAAGTTCACAGCAATCCTAAATTATTAATATTGCAATGTTATTAACAATATTGCAAATAATGTACAAAGCAAATAAAATACACAGGAGATGATATCTCTGCAGAATGGTTGAGAACTAGTGATAGCACAAGCTTCACTGACTCTACTTATTCCTAAAACACTAAGATTTAATCTAAAACTTCCCTTCTAAACCAACTATGGTTTCTGT
Source organism: Aptenodytes forsteri (assembly GCF_000699145.1). Classification (NCBI taxonomy): domain Eukaryota; kingdom Metazoa; phylum Chordata; class Aves; order Sphenisciformes; family Spheniscidae; genus Aptenodytes; species Aptenodytes forsteri. The sequence goes on from NW_008794911.1 coordinate 4,282,166, forward strand.
AACATAAATAAAACACTTCTCTGGCTCAAGCCCAGGCAGCATGTTGACCCATTTACACAATCATAGTTTCCTGCTCATAGGTGATAATTATCACATCTGTGTTTACTTCTGAAATTGGAATTTAAAACACAATTTGGTTTACCTAAAACAGGGACAGTACACACTGTCCACACTTAGGGCTCACCAAATCCACACTGACCTTGGCTGAATTTAAGGAGGCAAAGGAGTGCAACTTTTTTCCCTCATGTGAAATGCTGACTCTCATGGAGTCAGGGGAAAATTCCCATTGACTTCAACAGGGCCAGAATAGGGTCATCTCTGCCACCATATCCGCCTTCAGCAAGTAAAATTTGGGCAGGAGGGGAGTAACAGGCTAGGCACTGAAAAATATTACAGTGTAATACTATTTTAAGTTTTACAGAACAGCTAACACTCCCAGTGACTTTCGAAGGACCTTTTTAAGCAATTTAGCTGCTCAAGACAACAGCAAAGAGTAAAACGAGAAGCATCCAGTTCTTCACTCCCATGTGGCTGCTTTAAGATGGGATCTGTTGTTTCCATGGTCCAGTGGGGGCTCTCCAGCCTCTCACCGTACTGGTAAATTCTCTGTGGGGCTTTCTCTGGTCTTCCCACTTCACTAGCTCGTTTCGTTAGAAATGCTAAATTATTTGCACTACATCACTGTGAGGCAAGGTGGCATTATTCTCTTATTTGTATATGCAAGACCTTGAGAGACAAAGTTTAAAGCTGAATTGTTAGATCTCTCAAACCATTTTCGTCAGGGAGCAACAAGGGCTGGCTGCTAACTTGGGGCTGGCAGGGCAGGGGCTACGGCATCCTACAGCATCACTGGGGCAGGGACTGAGGGCACAGGCTGGGCTGACATGGGGTCCTGGGCCATGGGGAGAGTGGAGGAGGCCCCAGGTGAGGCTGGGCAGGGACAGTAAAACCTGCTAGTGCCCTCAGTTTTGGATCTCCCAACTGGAGACACTGGGAGCTGGGTCTTGTGATATCTTCATGTTCTGTAGTGCTTCACAGATTCCCAGCGTAGCTCTCAACAACTCAAACAGAGCTTTTCCCAAATCAGATCCTCTTCAGCTCAGGTCTCAGCTGCTCTTTGAGGACCAGAAATAAGAACGGCACAAAATGGCCATCTCGGAAAAGTTTGTTGCAGGGACCAGCCCCGGTGACAGATGGGTTCTGCCACAGAGGCAAAGCCATGCCCCCAGCAGCGCTGATCTGCTGCCTGTAGGGTTTCCCTCCCACGCTGCCCACTCCTGCTGCCCACACAACACCACAGCCCATGCAAGGGAAGGAGGGTGACTGAAACACGACCCTGACTCACTTGCAGGGCATGGGGTATCTTCTGCATTAAATGAGGGAGTTTTGCAGCAAAGATGATGTAAAATCTGAAAATCAAAATGGACCAAAAGCCCTTTACAGTAAGGCCACGTTAACTTGTAGGGAAGTTTCATCCTGTCATTTCCTAATTTTTGAGTGCTTGATTTTATATACTTATTCTTTTGATGGTATTTTATTGTGTGAATTTCCTAGTCAGGAAAAAAACCTCCCACTGAGAACACTAAGCATCATGAAAAATTAACTTTTCATTGATTATAATTCTATCTATCCCGCACTCCATCACCTGGCTTGGGACATCAGAAGCTGCAGGTGAGCCCTGTGTGACTTGTGTTAATGAAGATACAGTGTAGGAGTGTGCCTAGGGAAGGGAGGTGCACAATTTCCCAGTAGAATTCAGAGTTATCAGACTTGGGGGGGGGGGGTAAAAATAGCCATAACAATTCTTCAGTCTGCATCACTCATGGCCACACAAATAGCTCTGCAAGCACAGCACAGCAGGCAGCACAAGGGCAAGAATGAATAAACTGGAGATAAGAGCGGAAGAGTTCCTTACACAGCCTTACCACCAAATGTGAGAGCACAACTAGAGCGAGCAGCATCTTTCTGGCTAACAAGATGGTGTGCTCACGTGGCTCTTGTACTTAGTGCTGTGGCAGATTGCTTCCTGAGCGCTAATTTACAAGCAGTTTTCTGAAAGCTTGATGCCACATTTCCATACAAAATATTAGTTCTCTCCCTTTCAGCCTGGAAGGCAGCACACCGGATTTAAGACTTCGCAAACAGTAGCACTAGCAGACTGCACCTCTGCAACTGGACATGCTCTAGCATCTGACATAAAGGCTGCTTATGTATTTTGTGTGAGAATCACTGCACGAAGTGCATAAATCTCACCGGGGACTGAGTCTCACCCAGGCTCCCTCCATTCTGACAGAAGGTCCTCAGCATGGACTATGGGCTCCCTTTTGATTTGCTGTCTTGCTGGCCCCACAAATCTGGTATTCCTTTCTGCACGGCATCCCAGCTTCATCCAGAAGGATGCATGTCCTTTGGCAGGAACAGTGCCCTCAGCTACCCCCAGCTTGGGGAGAAAGACAAGGCTTATCTCATGAACCTGAAGAAGGACCTAAAGCCAAGATGCCAGCTCCTTGGCAGGAGCTCCAGGCCACAGGGAGTAGCACTCTGCCCACTTCTCAGACGGCGCTGTTGAGGAAAGAGGCACAGCAACACTTTTTTGCACACCTCAGCGCTGTGCTGCGCCACACTCTCTGCTAGCCTCACCTATGGCTCAGCTACACAGCACCAGGCCAGTCAAGGGATTTATGCAGGAGATCGACTCATTCTCTCATCCCCAAAAGATGATGAGAACGGACCCGAATTTGGGCAGCACCTGCAGACGTCGGCCCCAGCACCAGTGCTGGAAGCCGGCCCCAGTTCAACACCCAGCTGAGGAGCGCTCCCCAAGCCCGTCCTGCTTGGCTCGAAGACCCCAGCTCGGGCCCTCCGAGGGCGGCCGGGGCGCCGGGCGCC
>NW_008794911.1:4285599-4286619 GCF_000699145.1 Aptenodytes forsteri
CGGCGGTGGGTTTCCCGAGCAGCGCGGCACAGCATATGGTTTACATGTTGCACTACTGCATACAAGGGCTAACATTCAGCCCAGGGATTCACTTGCCATAAAAAAAGCCCTAATTACAATAATTTAGAGGTGCCTGAATGACAGCAGGCTCAATTTTTGGTTGAATTTGCAATTAAGGGAAGATAATTATGCCTCGCGCTAGCGCAGAGTATTAATATTTATGGTACGAGCCGGAGGCTTCTTTGGCTGGGAGGATGCGGCAGAGCAGAGGTTGAAGCCCCGCGGTATTGGGGAAGGGAAAGTTTGGAGCCCCATAAAGCGGGAAGACCGCGGCTGCCTCCATACCGCTGATGGAATCCAGACCCGGCCAGAGCAGGCAAAGACTTATACGTATCCTTTTATATATATTTATATCGCCTGAGATACGGATACTTCCTCTATAAACCTTTTACCATTCAGCAGGCACCTCCTTCACTTACTTCGTTTTCACTCCCGACCATCGATCCCGGGGGTTTCCACGCCTCATTAACAGATTGGTGACTAAATGAGTAGAATTAATTTTTAAAAGCCTTTAATTTACTTTATTAATTACACAAATGCGCCCTTGACTACCCTGTGTGTCCGGCTCCCTCGGCACGCAGCATGTCGGGGAAGTGGTGGCATCAGGGTGGGAAGTGGATTAAATGGGGAAAGAAAGGGGGTTGAAACCTCCCCAACGCGCCTCTCCCGTCCCAGCGCCACGGCGCTGGCCGCCTCCTGCCGCCAGCTCGCCACGGATGGGCATCACCTGCCAGCGCCTTTTAAAGACGGTTTACTATTCACCCAGCGACGCCTTCGCCGGTGCCGGGCTCAGCACAACAAAGGCGAGAGACCCGGAGCGGGGGCATTTCTCCGACAACTTCGGCCACTTGACGCCGGAGAGAGAAGAGGGAAGAGGCTCTAAAAATCAGCGCGCACGCCCCGAAAACCTCCCTCCTCCTTCCCGCAAGCAGGCGGCTCCGGGAGGGCAGGCAAGCGGCG
>NW_008794911.1:4286802-4321656 GCF_000699145.1 Aptenodytes forsteri
CAGCCGCAGCCCGCCGGAGGGGTGCCAGGCTGGCGCACGCGCGCGAAACCTCCCCGGGTGGGGCCGCGGCTGCCGGTGCCGGTGAAGCGCTGCTGGCACGGGGGTGGCCCCGCGTCCCGAGCCGGAGCTGCGAGCTCTTGGGCAACGCGTCGTCTTCCATGTTTGTGCCGTTAAAGCTGCTGTATACACCTCTGCGTGAACGGCATGCGCAGGCACACGCTCCAGCTTTTGGCACGAGCGTATGATGCAGACACGTAAACGATTCAGATACGTAAATGCTCCCCTGTATTTGTATATGGCAAGATCCCGGTGCCGCCGGGAAAGGTTCGTGTACCTTCCTCCGAGACAACCCCCACCAAGCACAGTAGAATACTGGGAGTCAGCAGCCACAATTTGTTTCTTTTTCCCTCTCTCGGGACTTCCACTACTCGCACTATAGCCTTCAAACAGTTAAATTCTCAACCCTAAGTTCACATGCCAGTAAATTAAAGAAAACCATCTTTACTTATTTGTGTTTATCCTTTAAAAAATCTTTTAAAATCTTGGATGATTTTGTACCCATGTTGAAATACTATCTGTGTTTTATTTTCATGAACTAGAAATAGGAAAGACAGCGTAGAGAGAAGTACAGCTATGAATAGTTCCATCTCTTACAGTGAAAGTCAGAGGTGTATTATACCAGTCACCATTGGCTTTATACAGCTTGCATCCTTTTGTATCCTTGTCATTTACTGAATAAGCGGCTCTTTTCAACGAAGGGGGGAAAAAAAAAAGAGATGCAGATCAGTTTTTTGGGGCTTGGAAGATGAGTATGTATACTTGTATAGATTTGTACACACACACACACATAACCATGCAAATATATTGTCTTGCTAGTAGAGCTGGCTGTGCCATTCAAATAGTTTATGCCAACAGGATGATTTATTAATGGAGTTTGCATGACATTTCCCTGCGCTGCCTGCAGAAAGGCACCACGACGTCATTGTAAACTCATCAGCGCTGCATGGAGAAAAACAATAGGATGCTGAAACTGCAGCTCGATGGAGGAGAGGAATGTAGGTGGAGAGTCTTAAAATATCTTCCAGTGAGGACAAATCCTGCCCCCCAGATTTCCAGATGACGAAACACTCCGGTCCAAAGGACTAACAAGAGACTTCTGCAGCTTTTAAGCCTAATGCTGAGAATCTGTGGGATTTGAATGATTCACTGACTTTGTACCTGTCTTTCTACACAGAATTTAGGATGAATTTTATCCATGGCTAATCCCATTGACTTCAAAGGGAATGCTTGCATGAGTGAAGTGGTTGATGTTTATTTAAGCGAGATCTTAAATATGTTTTAAAAAATGAAACAGCTTTCCCATTTAGTTTCCGAGGTTAATGCTGCTTTGATTCTGTTTCTCAGAAAGTTCAATTTTTAATTTCTCTGTGATCTGAGTAATTATCTCTCAGCAGGTCCTCAATTTTTGGACAACAGTCAAGCAGAAAGACTTCATATTGTTCAGAATCCACTTAAAAGTGAAATATGGTGCAATCTAGTCTGGACTCAATCAGAGAGACCCATGGACAAAAAACATTTGGTTTTTTTAGTTTTTTAAAAGCACAACTTAAACGTGGAGAAAACAGCATGGTGAGATTTTCATCAATGCAATGGGGTTTGAAATTGTGGAAAGAGAAGATGTATAAACCTGTTCTTGTCTGGTTTTCCTTGTCACTGTCAATTTCAAGGAAATCTCTAATTGTAACTTCATCCTCTACTTATCAAAACGTTTCTCAAGACAGTTTCTTTTACAGTAATGGAGATTCCCATTCCCAGTAGTTGGGTTAAGTCAAGTCTTTGATGTCTCTTCTCTTCTGACAAGTTCAGTGTTCCCTGTTTTTCCAAGATCTTGGAAAATGTTAGTTGATTTGTTTATTATTGCTGTTTGATTGCAGTGTCATTCTCATCACCCCCAGTCAGCACCTTTTTCCAAAATAACTACGAATTCCAAAAAGTCAGACCTGTCACCTTGTTCAAACCAAATAGCAACCAACTCTGTGACCAAGAGGGCTGTTCGCTGGGTAAAATAGTCTCCAGGCTTGCCCACAGGTAAACAGTCAGTGTAGGGATGTAACATCCTTTAGAATAATATCCTGGAAAATCTGACCGTTCGTAAGTGCAAGAGACACAAAGCTGTGCCATTACTTTAAAATGCAGGTGAAGGGCACAAAACTATAGGTATAAAAAACCCCTTCCCCTCCAGAGAGGAACATCTTTCACCATCTATGGATTATCATTTTTTTAAGACAAGTGGGCAAGAAGATAAATCAAGCTGCAGAGTTTATCTGATGAATGCTGTCTTCATATGAGGTCCTGTTTGGTCTTTATCTCTTAAGCAGAGAGTGACTTCAATTGCAGTTAATATAAAGATTTATTAACCTGAGAAGTAAATATTGACCAAGGTGAAGCCAAGGTCAATGTTTACCTAGAGGACTAATAAATCTTTGCATTAACCTAAATATGGAAGCTGGTGGGCCATATTTCGCTCTCAAATCAGTATCTACCCTAAATTAGTCCCAGTAAGATCAAGGTATTTGCACCAAACATGTTCAGTATACAAACTGTTGTAAAATACATTCTGTAATAATTTATCAGAAATACAAGAATGAGGCTTTTTTTTGAAGGATAACTGATTATTTCTTCACATATGAAAATATAAAGAATAAATAACAGCAGATGGCTAGAATTGGTTTTTGCTTGAAGGAGAACAGTGATTTAACTGAATATAGGTGCAGATGAGGGGTTTGTTTTATTTTACAATCATCTGATTGGTAAATATTATAAATTATCGTGGAGAATAAAGGATACTGATTTGTCATGACCAATTTCAAGAAATCACAGCTTTTTACCTTCTTGTTTATAACAATACTAGTGCCGGCCCCTTCGTTAGAACGTGAGAGCCGCCTGTTCTAGGTAAAACAGCTAAAATATTCATCAAATCTCCTGGCCTGCCTTTCTCCAGTCCCTCTTGAAATAATCTCGGTGCTATAGAGGTTGAGCGCTTTTGTCTTTATAACATTTAATTTCAAATCCACACAGCTGTGCTGTTTTATTGGTCCTCGTAGATTTAGCTGTTTAGCTTATTTCATAGGCATTACTGGGCCTTTAACTTGTAAAAATGCCAAGAAATCACCAGTCCTTTGGACCTATCTCAGATACTGTACTGTAGCCTAGTCTCTATGTGCCTTAGAAGAATATCACCTTTATAAACCTCTCAGGATGCTTCATGAGTTTTGACAGAATTAGTGTAAGTGCTTTTCTCTTTTGTTATCTCTTTAACAGATTTTTTTTTTTCCCTGGGTTCTCTGTCTCAGTTGCCTGGTTGAAATGCCGCTTTCTCTACTCTCAGGAACAAAGAAATGGCTCCTGTTTAACTTAATCAAATACTCTGGTCTCTTTCTGATAGAAAGAATAGTGGCCAAATTACCTCTAGCACTATTAAGTCCCCAACAGTTTTCCTGCATTTGATTTCTGTATGTGCTTTCAGTACAGCCTTTTTTTCCCCTACCCATTTTCCTTTGTCTCCCTCTCTTTAAGAAGACTGACACAAAAGAGTATCTTACCCATAATGTATTTTTGTTGCAAAATTTAGTACTGTTTCATTAATTTATTTCTTGACGTTTATTTGCAATTAAATTAATTCTACCTTCTGCACACACGAGGTTTCAGTAAATGAAAGTATTGCTGCTCCAAGTACCAGATCTTTCTATCTTTGCTTCGCTTAGCCTTTGTGCAGCAGAAATCCTGTTGGCCGTAATGGAAAAGCAAAGTATTACTGACTTTAACAGTCTTGCCTGTGTGAGAAATGAGTCTCGAGTTTTGTCTGTTAGTAAATGTGTTCTGGATCATATTTCACAATCAGACTTTCATACGCTCTCTCCTAACATTAGGTTTCGAGGCTCGATTTTTTAGTTGCACTTCCCATTCATCACGCAGAATAACCGATCCTAGAAAATGAATCTGTGTTAGATGAAACAAAATGAGCATCCAGTCTCTGCTGCTCGCTTTTCTCATGCAAGTGGACCCCTCGAAATCAATAGAATCATTCAGGGGAGTCAGACAAGCAAGAGCTAACTCAAAACAGGTACTCCGTGCTGCCCAGAAACAAAATGCTTCTGTCCTCTCTGCCTCTATGAAATATAGGTGCCCCAGGTTGTACCAAAACTATGAAAGGAAACTAATTTTAAAAAGAATTGTGTGGAAAAGTCTGTTTAAACACTGATGGCTGGCTTTTGCATGCAAAGAGCACGGTTTGGCAGATGAGCAAAAATGCTATGGTCAGGAAATGTTAAGTGACTTTTTTTTTAGGAACTGTACAACTGTGAGTAATACACAGTTAAAGCTTTTCTAACTTGTTTGGAATAGCAAATGCAACCTCTAAATTGCTCTTTTTTTAAATGGTGAGTGTTAAGGCAGAAGACTGGCAATGCCTTAAATGATACTACAAAACAGTTCTGCTGTTTAATTAATTTGTTTTCACTCCGTTTGCATTCCTTTTGTATCCAGTGTTTTCAAATGTGCTTCAGAGGGACAAAATATTGTCCAGTTTTTGTGAGACCGTCACTGATACAGTCATTTTTAACCAAAAGTGGAAAAATATTCACAGAAAGGGAATCTGGAATTTACTGTGGCGCATGGTGGAAACTCAGGTTTCCAGGGCTGTGTTTCAAGGAAAGAAACATTCCTTGGGGTCCAGTCAAAATACCTCAGATGTCTACATGCTTGTCAGAAACTTCTTGTGAAGAAACTGTACACTAAGATTCACTTGTTTCTATAATTTTAAATAACAAATATATTCAGATCTCTCAATATGTATTCACAGTTAACATTCAAATAGGAAAAGAGATCAATTTTGTTCATATAATTGATGGAATACAAATTATACGTACGGGATTGATGGAGTACAATTTGTACTACATACCACATTTCCGTGACCATGAAAACCTGGTCAGACTGATGGCGTTTTGCCTCTTAAGACCTGTATCTGCAGCTATTTTTAGATAGTTCTTTTAAGTGTGGACTGCTCCCATCGGTAAAGCTATATACATGTTTAGGCTGCTCTAGTTTTACTGTCTAAATCATGCTGATCGAAACATTTACAAATTGCCTTCTAATTTCTACTATATCATGATAATTAGAATCTTTACAAATACTATTGTGAAGTCAAAAGCCTGGCTAAAGCATCAATTAAAACCTTAAGTTATGTTACTGCCAATAAGTGGTCATTAAGGGCACGTGAGGGCAACCAGTGTTTTTGTAGAATCAGATTCTTAGGGGTTGGTCTCTAAAGCAGATGTTTTTCATTTTTATTTCATTTTTAAATTACTTATGAAATACTGAGACAGCTGTAAGGATAGTGAAGATTTTGTATATCAACAGTGCATTATGAATGCAGAGCTAAGCTTTTAAACATTAAACTTTATTATTGACGATGGAGGAGTAATTCCTGATCTGTGAAGAAAGAAGCATTGCAACAATATTGATGGTTTAGGAGAATGCTCACTACATTCTAATGGGGAAAACAGGAATTAGTAGCTTTCTCTAGGGTGACAATTTTCCTGCAACATGAGAAAGGAATTTCATCAAATATAATAAAGGAGCAGAATACAATTTCGTCATACTTACTGGGAGGATACTACTAATTTTCAATACGTGCTATGAAAAGATAGAGTTTTTAAGTCTGTTCAACATGATTTTTTTTCCTTTAGTATGTCACGCATAGTCAAAATGAAAGTATCTCTTTCTGATGAGCTTGTGTTTTTGTCTGTGACCTGCAAAGTGTAAAATTTGCTCAAAAAGAAGTATTACCGCTAAAATACAGTCCCAGAAGAACACTTCCAAATGGAAATAGTTAATTAAACAAACCTCAGAGTAGGTGAAAACTGTTCATTTCACTCGCCTCCTTATTCCCATATCACATTGCCACCCTAATTAATTTAATCTTCACTGAAAATGAAGTATAAACTCTTGTTTGGGAAGTAATAATCACAGCATGTAACAGGCTGAAATACTGTTCTTAGTCAACACCAGCTGTTTGGCTTGAGGTAGTTTGTGGTGTTGAAAAAGCATTTAAATTATACAGCAGCAGTGGACTTTTAATGGAATATCTGTTTCCACTCAGTAGAAACTTCTCTGTTGAATATCAACGTGAAACAGAGAAAAAGACAGACTCTCACCTCTTTTTTTGTCAAATTTCAGCATGAAGTAGATGAAAGTATAGGGGGTTAGTTATAAAGCCCAATAATGTAAGGAAAAAATAGTATCCTTCCAGAACATGCAATAAACTAGATTCTGCACACAATTACTTTTGCAAGGTAAACCACAGAATAAACAGAAGTTAGTGGTAGGTTTATGTCCAACAAAGTGACTGGGCAATTTAGTGTGTCTTGTGATACCCTTGGTGTACAGCACAGAATAGCTCTTTCTGTTTCCTTTCTCCGAAACTATTTTCATCTCAACTCAACTACGGAGTTAATGGAATGGAAAATTCAGGCAACCTCATGCTCCTGATTTATGCATGACAAGAGAAATAGTTCCCATAGATTTCTATGATAAAATGCTTTCCTTTTATTACAATCAAGTTCTTTTCAGTTTGTTTGCTTTTTGTGGGGGCGGATGTTACCCGTCACAAGTTAGACAGGACACAAGTGCTTCTGAGCTACTACAGGGTTCTGCTGGCGTAGGTATGTAGGTCATGGTGGCTAATCCCCTAATATAGATGCAGTTTTACTAGCCTAATTTTGCCTTTTTTTTTTTTACCAGTATAGTCCGTGGAAAGCAATCCTGTAGCTGTGTGGTGCACATTCACAGCCGTGGCGCTTTACCGGTACATTATACCACCCTCCCTATTTTGGACGCACCTTCCTAGCACGACAAAAATATCCACCATAGCACTGCCAATGTAAGTGCAAGCAGCTCAAGCAGGTATAAGTCAGGCGTCGCACAGAGCTATTTGTACATGCAAACGTGACCTGCAGTGTGTTATTTGCAGCCCTCCACCAGATATCTACATTTGACCCTTCAATGTCAACAGAAATGTCTGACTACCAGAACCTAGTTGTCATCTCCTTTCATTATCACAGGATTTTCTTGGGCCTTTTTCTAGTCTTCATATTCACAATGCTAAGCTTCCATATTAATTAAATGTCAACATTCACTAGTCTGAGACTATGTTATCCAATAAATACCCGCCTGAAACCAACTACATGAAGGGTGGAACTTGCATGATTTTTAATACAAATTATTTGTTCACAATGTTTGATCAAATTAGTTGCAGAAAAAATGGGAGTTGTAACCACAGCTGAAAAGGATTTGAAAAAATATTAATGCTGCTGTTGTAACTCATCTCCCCACTTTGCCTCCGATAACTGTCATTTCGGGGGTCTTAACCTCCCTCTGGGCCAGAGCTGGGTTGCTTGCCTGTACGCACAACAGAACAGTTAAAGACAGTAGGAAGCTTCACACAAATAGAGTCTTATTTAGATCTGATGGATGGTTTTTTCTCTCTTCCAGGTGTCTTATTTTCAGTTCACTTAGTTTTTTATTGATAGAAAGTAGAAAAAGCAGAATCCTGATGGGAAATCTAACAATACGTGGCCCTTTTCTCTCACTTGGTTTGATAATTTTAGCCACTGGCTGTAACCGATGAAGCTCCCACGGGCAGATATTGTTATCCTAATTCCCGCGACAAGGAAGCTGAGTCACGGGGAGGGGGGGCGGAGGGGCTGCCCGACCGCCCAAGACCGTGCAGAGAGGCCTACTTGCAGGGAAGCCCCGCGCTCGGGCTGGCTGTAATCTGCAGAGATAAAAAGCACCTTTTGGCACGTCAGAAATAGCGCTTGCTCTACATGGAGCCACTGGGAGCCCCCGGCCCATCTCCCCGCCGCCCAGGAGCCGTCAGCGCTTTCTCGTGGGGCGGTGGGTCAGATTCTGCAACGCGCCCAATCGCTCTCCCGCAGCCAGGAATTAATGGCTCGGGGCTGGCTTCGGCGCAGGAGAAATGATATTTTCCCCAACAGTGCTGCAGATGGAGCTCCAAGCAACTGTCAAAAGTGCAGGGACTTCCACCTCCTCGTAACTCGAGGCAGATTTAAGCCAGTGACCTACAAGCAGAGGGCTCTGTAGCGTTTTCCCCAACTCCGGTGCAATCCAGCCGCACTGCCAGCACGTTTTATCTCAGCAGCCATCTAGGTTGTCACAGGGATAGTGAGCTGAGGGAGTGCTGCAGCACTTGAGGTCTTATCTCCTCTCAGGCCCTTTGGGATTTCTCACCCTCCACGTGCTAGATGCCTTCATTTCAATGGGATTTGCTGGGATTTCTGGGAGAGGCAGCCCCAGCTGGTGCCTGTTGCTCCGGCAGCCCCCCGAAGCACGAGGTGAGCGGCTTCTGCCACGTGTGGGACCCTGCGGCGTTCACAGCCCTGAACCTACTCCACATCCAAAGTGGGAGAAATCTGTTTAATTGCTTGTTGCTGCCTTTTCTTCAGGGGCATCAGGGAAGGACGAGGTAGCCCGGAGGAAGAACAGCATGTATGAATTCAGTGCTGTCCGTGAGTCTGGCCGACACCTCCCTTGCTCCTGTGCACCATCACCATCCTGCCTTACAGTGGGCTGCTGCCTGCTGCTGCCCTCTCACCTTAATAACTACAGCAGGGGCGAAGGCGGGAGGGTGGTAGGATCTCATAAACGGTGGTTCAAAAGCCCTCGGAAAGGATCTGGGATTTCAAAACAAAATGCTGCCGCTGCCAGCACCGCAGCGCTTTAATTACAATTCCACAATATCTGTATCACAAAACCTGGCAATTTTAATGACAAAGTACTGCGATGCCACAAAGTATTTTTAGAACTAATAAAACCTCAGCAGAATATTTCCCTGGAATGTATTAAGATCCAATTGCTGCATTCATTAGTAATATCAAATAGCATGTGGTGGATGGTTATTTGGAAAAAATGCATTCAATGTAAATTGATTTTGTATTATCAGGAATAATGTGGAGAGAGGCTTTTCCAGCATCTTCAAGCTTCAACCATTCCACCGCCTGCTGCAGTTTATGCCCTAATCTTGTGAGATTTACACAGCATTTTAATTTTCAGTCTTGCCTGCATTTGCCAGCTGCTGAGGGATTCTTATTGTATTTTACATTAATTCCAAATTCACACCATAACAATAGCAAAAAATCAAGTGCTGACAAAGGCGAGAAGCCAAACATGACTCAATTAAAATAATATGTATCACTATTAATCACCTCTGCCTGTCCATCTACATTCCCGTGGCGGTGCCTCTCTTCGCAGCAGTAGCTTCTGTGAGTAAAGCCAGCTCTCACCCCTCCGCTCCTCCCGCCGCCTTCCTGAGGGATGATGAGGAGCCGGGGAGAGCGGGAAGGAGCCCCGAAGGGCAGCACTGGGAGAAGCCTGGGGCCAAAGAGGAGCCGGGGCCAGGGCCAACCCCTGTGCTGGCATGTGCTGGGCTGCCCTTCCCGCCTCCCCTCCCTGCCTCGGTGGCAAGTGGCCACTCGTGCCGGCCGCCGAACTGAGTGCTCGGCGTGTCCGGCCGCCTGCCGTGGCGGCAAGCAGCCTTGCGCCAGCAGCCACGTTGTCCTCGGATTTGTGCAGAACTCAGCTGGTTGCCAATGCTTAACACTTCACATTATTATTAACGGTTAATCCACATAAAAATAAGGCAGGACCAATGACAAAGAACAAAAGCAGCCCGGTAATAACCACTCTCCACAAAGTAAACCCCCCTGGGTAAGTGAACCAAAGAGGGCAGGGCTCCTGCACAATTTGCCACCAGCCAGCCATTGGGTTAATAGACCAGTCGGGGACAGGCAGTGACAAAGGGGACACCGGAGGCTGAGGCAGGAGGGCTGGCCCTGGCTGCCACCTCCCCCGTCCCTGCCATGGCCCATGGTGCAGCAAATGAGCTGACATGCTGAAATGAGGTGAGCTTCAGGGTGGGGGTCCTGCAGAGAGGACCATCCCAAGGCAGCTGCTGGCAAGCTGGAAAATGTGGCGGTGAGCTGGGGGCCGTTCCCCTCGAAACTGGCCAACAGCCTGACAAGCCCCAAATCTGCTCGCTGCAAAGCCTCACCTGGCGCCGGCTGTTGTGGAAGCCAGGTTTAATGCAGACCACTTGGATCAGTCTCTCCCCTCTTCTGTGCTTTGTGCAATTACTTGCATCTGCTCAAGGTGGGAACAAACCACTACCGGATCCGGCCGACAGCAGCCCTATGCCCACGTGGATGGCGGGAGCCCTGCTGCAAGAGAAAGCCCCCATGCAGCGATGGAGAGCAAGGCCGATGCGTCTCTGTGTGACAGAGCAAGAACGCAGCCCCACACACTGCAGAGTTGCCCAAATGTGATTCTGAAGGTCATAATATGAGGCTGGAATTGCAATGCCTGTCCATGAAATCATGAAGATTTGAAGAACAAACTTACTGCTCTCCTACATGTGTCTAGCCAAAGGCAGGTTCCCTCACCCCCAAAATCATTCAAATACGACCCAGGGAGCTTCTCTTGAAAGGAGCTTTGACGAGGTCTTGACTTTTGATAGAAAAGGACAGGACTCTGTGTGCAGGAAGTGATGTTGTCTTCTGCTCCCCTCTCTTTTGCCAGATAAGTCCTGTACGTGTTAGTGTTACCCGAAGCCTATAGCACAGAGGCAGCAGTCACCAGAAACCACAAGATAGCTTGGTTCAAAGGAGAGCAAGGAAAACCATGCGACGTTTACAGTAAGCATACGTATTTGATCTGGCCTTGCTAGCTGCTCACAAAGCGCTCCAGCCCAGTGCGTATGGGCTCCATTTCATTTGAATAAAAACACTTTGGGTAGCCATGGAGGAAAAGAAACAACTTGCAAAAGACGCACTTGCTAGTTTCACAGGAGTCATCAGTCATCTGAAACTGGTAACAAAAAAATGGTCCTGTAGCCACGCACATCAAACTTCAGCTTGACTAATTTGTGACTGGTTATCTCTTTGTCAACAGTATGTTGAATCAGATCTGGGGAAAAGTGAGTAATTAATGAATCAGTCAATGACATCAGCTCAGTTAGAGACAAAGCTCAGCATCTTTTTTAGCTTGGGACTGTCGTTTGTTGCAAATGATCAAACACCTAAAGAAAGAACGTTTTTGCTGAAAAATGTACTGAGCCAGGCAGACCCAGAAGCATTTGCAACAGAGCTGGGCTTGGCTGCTTCCCTGGGTTACTGCTGTACCACAGCTTTCCTCTACTGAAACAGGAACATGTGACGACACATCAGGCAGGTTAATAGTAAAAGAAATTATTTTTCTCTCCATTCCCATTCCTGAAACTGCTGGGAGAGGCATTTCCGATTTCCTTCTTCAGTAGCAACTCTGGCCATCATGTAGTTTATCTGACCTTTGGCTACGCCGCACCATGAAATCAGACACCGCCAGGAGGGGGGCCAGAACAAAGCCTGGAGAGATTAATAAGAGCATTATTTGCGATGTGGCACAGGGCCATGAGTCACCGTGCAGCCAGGCTGCTGCACCTTCTGGCAACAGGAACAGCCCAAGTTCTGCATGAAGCTTTCTGCTAAAAAAAAAAAAATATTATAATCTTCACTTCTGTTCTTGTTTTATATAAAATCCTGGTCAAATGAATGAGTGGGAGAAGGAGGAAAAAAAACCACTCAACTGGAGTGGAAGCAAAATATAAACTTAAAGTTAATGTGTGACTTTCATTCAAAAGTCTATTCTTTGCATGATTGTTTGGGGCTTTGGGGGATTAATCCATAAAGAAAAAAATTCTGCTTGTTCAGCCTGATGTTAATGTTGGTATGGTACTTAGCCCAAAGGTTTGTTCACATCCCCCTCTAATGCCTTCCATCTTCATAGCCTCAGCATGCTAGGGTGCAAATGCAGCTCTCTATGGCAAATACAACTTCATCTTCTGATGTCATCGTGTGCAAATGTCTTGACTTGGAGAACACTAAATTCTGTGCAGGTCAGGTTCAAAGAGCTTAAGGATAAAGAAATAGATGTTATTATTATTATTACAGTTCTATACCAAGCCCAGATAATAATAAGAAGAATTAGATTTCTTAGCTTCAACTGCATTTGACTGTAAGGTTAGAGGTCAGCGACATCTTGATTAGGAAACAAGAATGATATGAATCAAGAGATTCAGAATGAATCAAGATGATGTGAATCACAGTGAATCAAACGTGAACAATATGAATTGTGCTCTGTGTTAAGGAGCTCCCTGACTGTACCAAGCTCCAGCAGGAAAGCCGAGACCGAGGGAGTCTCTGGGTGAGGAGCAGAGGGGACAGTCCTGCTGGAGATGGGGCAGCCTCTCACAGCACACCCAACCAACAGGGCTTTCTACAGAAAACTGGCAGAAATGTCCTTCTTACCAGCCCTGATCCTGACAGAGGCTTTCAACCATCCAGGCATCTGTTGGAAGGGCAACACAGCATTGAGCAGGCAATCCAGGAGCTTCTTACACTGCGCTAGTGATAATTTCATCACGTGAATGCTGGAGGGGCCAGCCGGGGGTTACACTCTACTTGACTTGCCAGTGGTGCATGTGGTCACAGTGTCAGCCTGGGCTTACCTTCTGTGACCATAATTGAATTCAGGATCTAGAAGAAGGCTGGGAAGGTAAGCAACAGAGTTACAACTCTGGATTTCAGGAGAAGAAACTTCAGTTTATTCAGGGAGTTGCTAAATAAAATCCCCTGGGATGCAACCATGAAGCAGAAACTGCCCAGAAGATCTGAATGATTTTTAAAGAGAACTTACTGAGAACTTGGTGAAAAACAATCCTGTCATGCAGGAAGATGGAATTTCAGCAGAAGACCCAATTGGCTATGGGAGCATCTTCTTGATGAAACAAAATGCAAAAAGGGCGCATACAAGAGATAGACACGAGGGACGGCACCCGTTTCCTGAACGAACTGGCCAATGTGATTGTGAGACTTCTGTCTACTGTCTGTGACAACTGCGGTGACTGGGGAAGTCCCTGATGGCTGGAAAAAGTCTAACACTTCATCTACCTTTAAAAAGGCAAGAAAGGAAACTGGGGAACTATCTGCTGATCAGCAGCATCTCAGTCACTAGAAGATCAGAGAGTGTGTCCCTCTTGGGATCCACTTCCAAGGCCATAAAGGACAAGAAGTCATTTGGGAACAGTCAGTATGGATTTACTGATGGCAAATTGAACTTGACCAACTGGCCTGCTTTCTAAGATGAAATGACTGAATGCGTGAAGAAGATAAAAGCGCTGGGTGTAATCTACCCTGATGTTAGTAAGGCTTTGATACCATCTCACACAACATCATCGTTTGGAAGCTCAGAGGGTGCGGGCTAGAAAGACAGACTGTAAGAAGGGCTGAAAACTGGCAGGTCATGTCTGGCAGGTCACCAACAACCATAAGAGCACCCAAGGGGTCAGTACTGAAACCCACATTGTTCATTATCTTCATCAACAACCTTAATGGTGACACAGTCAGATTTGTTGATGACTTAAACTATCTGGACTGACAGGACAAACAGCAAAGCTTCAATGCGGAGGGTCCTTGATAAACTTGACATCTGGGCCAATGGGCACTTCATGAGGTTCAACAAGGAAACATGATCCATTACAGGCTGGGACACACCTCACTGAAGAGTCATCCTGGTGAAAAGGAGCTGGGGATTAGAGAGAGCATGAGGCTGAACGTGAGTCACCAGCATGCTCTCATCTGAACAGGGCACATCATGTCCTGAGCTACGTTAGGATGACAGTGGCCAGAAAACTGTGGGAAGTTATTATCTCCCTCTAGTCAGCTTTGCACCCAGTTTTTGGGTCCAGCAGTCCAAGAGGGGTGTGAAGAAACTGGAAAGAGACCAGCGGAAGGTTACTGAGATGATCAGAGGCCTGGAGCAACGTAAGAGGGGCTGAGGAAGCTATGCTTGTTTAGTCTGATCAAGGGGAGGCTGAGGGTTGCTGGAACACCTGCCCACAGCTCTTTGAAGGGTGGCTATGCAGACAAGAGCCAAACAATCTTCTTAGTGCTAGAGGCTGTAAGAGGGGCCTGTGTCCACAAGCTGAGGTCTGGACATGAGAAGACATGTTCACCCAGAAGGCAGTATAACCCTAAAACAGGTTGCCCAGAGAGGTTGTGAAATTTCTGTTCCTGGAGATGGTTCAAGATTTACCTGGACCACAGCTGACCTCGTCCACTGTTGGTGACAGTCCCCCTTCAAGCAGGGTGTTAGACTAGATGAACTCCAGGGGTCCCTTGATTCTATGGTTAATTAATTGAAACAATAACTGTATGAAATTATAACAAAATATTATTAGAAATAAGTGGATTTGTTTCCAATTTGCAAAAAGGTGGTAGCTGAATATGCACTATTTCCTATTTTTGCACTGCACTGGAAGAAACTATACCGTGATTCCTGAGTAACATTTTAAAAACTCCAAGATCAGGGGAACAGTAAATTACAAGGAGGAAAGATTGTAACCCAAAGAGTCAACCTGATCATTTGCATGGGCACAGTGAAACCATAAGCTTTCCAGTGCAGCCAAAAGCAAGCTCAGACATTTATAAGGATGAAAGATTTACAGCAGAAGAGATGCCTTGCTGATCAGCACAGGTTAGGAGAAAGGACTTGGAAAGCACAGTAAATGAATTCGAATTTGCAGAGCATATTGCTGTCACAAAAGGAGCTAATATACAAAGATCGGTGCACACCAACGTGGATAAAAGGAAATGCCAAGTATGATGCGGTAGGTTACGTCACCTCTGACATCAGCCCTCGTGGGCTGTTCTGCTGGCCACCCCCTGAGCAGAATATGAATGAACAGGAGAGAGTCCTAGAGAGTACAAAACGTCCTATGGTGAGAGACTGAAACATTTCAGTATGGTAGCTTTTCAAAGGTGAATACAATGGTGATTTCTGCACTGGTTCAAAGAGAGATTATTCCACATTTCTCAGAGGCGTAGGGGCAAAACTGAGTTTTGTTGCTTCCTAGTTGAAAAGAAAATAGCTTTTATGGGTACTTCAGTGTGTCTTCCTCCACCTCCTGCAGAAAGGCAGAGCCAGCAAGCCCTGCGAGCCCGTGTCAAGCCCTGCGAGCCCCTGCTCCTGCCTCTGCCCCAGCACTTGGGGAGCAAGCAGGGCTGTGGGCATGGGCTGCAGGGCCGTGGTTTTCCCTCCACGGATCTGTTTTGCTGCTTCCAGCAATTTGCTGCCCTGGGCATCTGCCTCTTCTACCCACACCCAACGCAGGCTTTGGTCTCTGCATATTTACACAAGAAACAGCATCTCTTAAAATTTTCCCAAAGGTTGGAAGTTGAAGCTAGATCAGTTTAAACAGGAAACAAGCCACAATTATGTATACAACATATATATGAACTAAATAACGGTTGTTTACTATTGAAGTAAATTACTGGTGAGTGGACGCTATTGAATTGAATGTATGTTTGTCCCAAAAGCTGGCGTTTTCTGCAGCTATTGAAACATGGCTTATCCCTGGGTTGGCTAGGCGGGAGGTCAGCTAGGTGATCACGCTGGGTCTTTCCGGCCTTAAATTCTGTGGCTCTGTGGAAATTATGTGTCAGAGGGTTTTTCTCATCGTAGCCAGACTGAGAGCTTGAAATCCACATGGTTACTGACAACTCCCAACTGTCAGTAAAGCTGTTTCACAGAAAGTGTTACATGACTGATGTCTCTACAACTGCACTTTTCCAAACAGATGGGGGAAAAAAAAAGGCACTGGTCTCAAATCAAATTAGTCTTGACGGATTACGCAAAAGAAATATAACACATGCTCCACATTTTGAGAAACTTCTAAATATAACATCTCCATTGAAAACAAAGTATATGATGGTGCTAAAAATATGTAAATACACAGCTACAAAACTATCCTCACATTACAGAATGAGGACCACTATTAGGGGCTGGAAAAACAACATTTTCTTGATGCAGGAGACCCATGCCAGCGTTGCCACACCTTGTTTAACCTCAGAGATAAGCTCATTTTTGAAAGCTCACTGTTTGACTTCTAGAGGTTTGTCTCTACGGAACACAGGGCAAAGATAAAAATGTTCCCATTGTAACTGATGTCGTCATTGCATTTAGAAATAATAAATCCATGACATTATGGAAAAAAATTAAAATAACCCACAAGGGAAAATGTGATATTTAAATTCTGTTGCAGCTGGAAACATACTGTAATAAAGAATTAACCGGTGAGCCTTGGTCTACACCTAGGTTTTCTTTCATTATAATTAGGCAGGGGTATAATTTTATTTTACCAAAGCAGGTATACTGGTAAAACATTTACTGCATATGCAATTTTACTCATATAAAGATATGATGCATTACTATATGTTATGCCATCACCATTTCAGGAAAGAGATACAGCAATGTAAGAACAGCACACTAGTATACCTACATATCTGCCAAGCAATTGTACTGATTTAAATGGAGCCACGTAGTTAAGGGAACACACTGTATATGTGCAGATAGGTTCTTGGAAAGTTAGAAAGTGATATTCTGAAGATATGTGTCTTTTACAATTACTTGTAGGAATTATTAGTAGTAGAAAAAGCAGTCTCAGAGACAGAAGTAGCAGAATAAAAAGGCAGAACTGAGATTTGCACATACAAAAAAGGCAGATTTTTTTCTGAGTAATTTCAAATTACACAGGTAAAACAGGCCCTGAGAAGTGTAGCAAATAGGGTCTGTATAACAGGAATTATTTTCTCAAGAAAATTACATTTGAATTCATTTATAGCTATTTTGGTGCTCCAAGTGATAAAAAGCAAATCACATCTCTAGGTTCTTTATTCCATGTAGAACCTGCTTTGAAAAAAGAATAATGACAGCTTCCTAATTATTACTTTTAAGGTAATTTTTAAAATAAGAAAAAGAATCCCCCATGTAATTATCAAAAAGAATTAACATCCTTTCAGGAACAGCAGCAAAAAATTGGACTGTAGCCTCCTCCCTGGTACGGGGCCAGGGAGTTTTCTTTGGTAAGACTGTGGCAGGCAGAGGAGGCATAAAAACTATCGTAGCAGCAGACATTAAGAACATTAGCACAGGGGACAATTTTGTTCTGCTTGTCAGTGAACACATACAAGATCATCTTACTTGGCTCAGTAAAGACCAGTGTGGCTCTGTGTGAGTGACAGAAGAAGAACCTCCATTCCTCCACGAGAAACACCCAGAGTACCGCTGCAGGGAGAGGCACTTGCAGTTCTTGCAACAGTAGTTAGAATTATAACTGGGGGTACTGAAAAAAAATTAACTAGAGCCTAAGCAGTGCTTTTTTATCTTCAGTATATTTTACAAACGTTAATTTTGATTCAGCCCTAGCTTATGCCAGTTTACAGCAGCAGCCAGATGGGGCTCGCTGCCCCACCAGGCACCTACACGACTTTGCGGGGACGTTTATATGGTGGGAAGTGCTGCCTGGGAAAGGATCTTGCTCGGGCATGTGCTGAGTCAGTGTATTTCTCTGGCAGCTTGTACTGGCAGAACAATTATAGTGGCCAAAGAGTTATTTATAACTGTCCCCCCGCAACAGGATTCTTGAGGGAGGATGTTGGTACGAACACTGCTGTTCCATGTACACACACATCTACACACACAGCAGCTGCCTCTCTATTTAATGAATGCAGAATACAGTTCTGCCATAAATTCTGGGTTTTTTTTCCCAAGGAGGTCACTTGTATGGGGCGAAAAAAGAACACAGCTCCAACCACAGTCAGTCCACACCTCATCCAAAAGTCTGGAGGCCTCCCCACAAATCGCCATAACTTCTTCATGAACTCATCAGAACTGACAGCGTGGGTAAGCCTCTGACCATACAAACAAACCCGAACACTAATGTGGCTTCACTCACTTTGGCTTGCCTTAGTTTCACCTCCTCTCAGAAAGCAGCCACCATACAGCTTTTGAAGCCCATGTGAGAGTGGGGAAAAGAAAACTTATCCTTGAAAAACTCAGGGCTCCAAAGTCATCACCCCACAGGAAAGCCACCCCCATCGGATGCAGCCAAGCCTCGCTCCCTGCTGGCTGCAGCCCCTTCACTTGCTCATGTGGAACAAGTTACAAAATCAGATCATTGCTTAACCAATTTAACCAGTAACCTACCACAGGTGAAGAATGACCTTCATAGTATTCTTACTTTCTTGTACTCTAGAATACAGATGAACCAGGTAGAAAAATGAAACGATCTGAAAATGCAGTGGCAAATGCCTAATCTGCAAAATGCAGTCCTATGCATTGGGCCTCCACGCAGCAGCGCGCCTTCATTATTGTACTGGCTGCGAGCGGGTTGGTGAGGAACAGAAATAGTCCTTAGGCACTCAAGAATTTGTGCCTGCTAGTTTATTTTCTTTGTTTTGCAGTTTCAAATGCGAGCGTTCAGCCTGCCTGTCTGCTGCGAGATGGCTCTGCAGCGGAGGAGACGCTGCTTCCCCGCGCTGAGGTTTTGTACATTTTCCTTTCCTGGCATTTCCCTGTGCAGGGGGAAAATGTGCATTTTGCTCTTTGTGTACAGAAAATGTAAAGAAACTGGGAAACAGGACTGGGTTGTTTACTAACCCTCTCCACAAGCCAACGTAACAGTAAAGGAAGACCGAATGCAAAATCTCCATGAGAGAGAAAACAAAGCCTGTCTCTCTTCCATCTTGAATCTCAGGGTCCTGCCAGGCAGACACGATGCTTTGCACATTTAAAGGTGCAAAGCACGTAACAGGAGCTATATCATAGGGGAAATAAGTATGTCTGCATGCATTTCAGAGAAGGTAGGACTGGAAGCAAAAAAAATCACAAGCACAAACCTTTCTCCACCATTTTTCTTCGATACGCGGATCTGTATGTTACGAACTACCACAACGGTAGAAAGAGGTGTTGCAAAAGGGAACAGGTGACTGATTCCAAAATTGGGATTCAAAACCTCTTGCACACAGCATAGAAATTAGACTAGAGAAGTAATCTTTTGTACTGATGGGGCTGAATTAAGAAGCTTTCATTCATGGTCATTCTAGATTTATTTCAGCTACACAAACCCTGGTTTGCTTTGGAGGTTCAGAGGAGCTGGGAAGATTTCATAATGCCACTGGTTTTCATTCCAGACAACGTAAGGGATGTACAACAGCTACCAAAGTGCCAGCATCAAAGAAAGAGCAGCAATGTTGCCCTTCATAATTATTTTTATGTTAAGACTCACATGCTTTGTTACATTTTCTTTAAAAAAAAAAAGGAGAAAATCCCTCTCCTTAGTAGCACTAAAATTAGCAATGCCAAGAATAGATACCAGAATCATATTCTTCCCCATTTATTTTTCTCAGATGTGAATGACACTGCGTCAAGCACAGAAAAGGAGTATATTAGTCTCATGACGCTGGAAAAACAAGTGTATTACGTTGCTGAAATGTCAAGTTTCCACCATGCATTTGATAATAGATTGTCTGCTCAGTTTCTTGCATCCGTTGTAGCAGCTTACTGAAGATATGCTCTGCGTTCACCAACAAACCAGCCTGCCCTTTGGACTGAACCATTCCAGCCAACTGTGGCTTTATCATTAGCCCTTTTAGGTGTGGCCTGGCCTGTCAGATGGCTGTGTATTTAAAAAAATAGTTAATACTTTCTTAACAACAGAATCCTCCACCTGATTGTTTTTTTTTTTTTTTATCATCCCGTAATCTTCCATCATGCGCTCTTCCCGCGAAGATTTTTGGCTACCGTAACAGGTGAAAGGTCACACCTGGACATCATCCATCACAGTGGCATGTTCTCCGCACTGCGATTGCATGAGTGGGTGGTTGTTTTGCAGGCTGCGGTAAGCAGGTAGGAACAACTCCAGCAAGAAGGGTTGCACACTGTCAGTGCAAGTCCCCAGATGACTTCTATCATAATTTTAAGGCTCTGCATGTCATGAAATGCCCTGACACTAAGCTTCAGTCTGTTTCAAATTATACCAAATGCCCGCACATAAATCTCATTCAGAGCGGTCCTCCTCAGACACAGGCTGTGACAAGTTCAGGGTGTGGAGAGCTACATAGCTGGGTACGATTGCTATATCCTAGTTATCATTTGGGGAAAAAAAAAAAAAAGGACTTAGAGTACCTTTCTTCAACTCACTTACAAAAAAACGAGACCAGAAATCATCGGTGATCATACACATCTTCTCCAAAAACTCTAGAGAGGAACCAGCTTCTAGAAATTCTTTCCCTTCAGCTGCAGCCTTGTGAAACCTGCTTGTCTTCAAAATCTTACAGCAGTAGCTGAACGAGCTGTGCTGTCAGCTGCCTGGTTTTAGACACACTGCTGCTAGAAAATAAACGTGGGGTCAGTACCCGAGGGATGGGTGCAGAGAGGGAGCCATAAGAGGAGAGGAAGGAGCCTGTATCTATGAGAAGTGACCCACCTAAAGACCCCCCGGTCGCTGCCTGCTTTTCTCCCCCTGCCTTGCCCCTGCCTCACATGGTGTGGGATGCCAAATTGCGCGGGAAAGAAGAGCTGAAAAGCAATGCAGGAGGAAGACAGTAACACACCACTAGGCACTGGAAAGTAGTCAGCATCTCCAAGAACAGGGAAGGCTAAAAGTAGCAGTGAGCACAGAGAAGATGCTACCAGCCTGATGAAGGTAAGAAGAGCTGTAAGAAAACAAGAAAGGGAAGTGGACAAATTAGCTGAATAAATTTTGTGGTGAAAACAGCTGGATGAGCATCCCTGGAGACTGAGAGAAAACAGGAACAGAATGGAGAGATCATCATCATCTGTCCATGCTTATAATGATGACAGATATGACAGCCCGCCCAAGCCAAGTATTCCCGTCCTGCTGCGGCACTTTCTCTTCCCAGAACAAAGCTCCTCGGCAGTTGCTTCAAGCCCAACAAAAAACTGACATCTTTTACTGCTGCCTCCTGTGTTTTTATTTACTGTTCACTGTTTCTTTTTTGCTTGCGTATTTTCCTTTCTCCCCATCTTGGTGATGATGAGTAAAGAACATTACCTGCAAAATTGCATTGCCTGTGAGCAGGCACAAGAAAAGGCTTCGCTGCCTTCCAGCCTCTTTCCCAAGCTGGATCCTTTCAGAGTCTCCTTAGCAGCATTTTTCCCTCATCAGATGTCATGTAAGAAATACCTGTGTTTAATAGTTGGGCTAAAAACTTTTCATTGTGGTGTTTCTCTAGCCCAAAGGGTCTGTATTTAGCTATGTTCTTCAGTTTTGTGCTCATGTCTTCTGTTAAATCCTAATCTGTATGATTTCAGTGTAGAGTTACGGTCTCTCTCTCCCCCTTTACTCCAATGAATTGCCAATGCAGATATTCCCATCACACCGTAGGGCATATCCCACCAATTACCAATTACATATCAATAGCAGGTATGAGACCTATGACAGAAATTGTATTATCACCTAATCTCTATACATCTTCTTTGTATTTTGCAGCCCATTGTATGAGAAGCCATGTAAAATGCCTTGTCCCTGGGGAGGGAAGAGCGGGAAAGAATAACTGGCACCTAAGTACTCACTTCAGAAGTTGAGCAAATGTGTTTTGAAGTTAAAAAAAAAGGAGTTACTGACATTTCTCTGGGTAGTGGTTCCCACTCCTGAGTAAAGCTCCACTCTGTCCCTGACTGCCGTTCATCCTCACCCCTCAGCCTCGGGCTGCGCAGGATGGGGAGGGTAGCCCAGCATGGCAAGCACCAGGCTGCCAGAGGGCTGGCAAGCTGCCATTGCAACTCCCAGCCACAAAAAGGACTTCAGAAGGGATCCTGGGAATTGCAGACCAGGAAGTTTGCCATCCATGGCAAACTTACCAATGGCAGTAGGGTCTAAAAAAACAAAGTCACTGTAGAGAGGGGTAAACATGGTCTGTTGGGAACAAGGCAGCATGGCTTCTGCAGAGAGAAACCCTGCCTCACCAACCCACCGCAGTCCTTGGAGTGCATCAGTAAAGATGGAGAGCAGGTCCAGCAGACACAGAACAGTTCAGTTTTGAAAAAGCTTTTGATGATGTTCCACACCAAAGGTTATCAGAGAAACTAACTTGCCACAGGATGGGAGGAAAGACTCTTACAGATAGAAAATTGGGGGCAGGAAATGAAGCAAAAGATACGGCTTAATAGCCACTTTTCAGGGTGGAGAACAGGCACCAGCAAGGTCTCCCCGCTGTGGGATTGATGGTGGGACTGGCTTTACTCAACATTTTCAGTGAGTACCTGAAGAGGGGAGCGTACAGTGAAGTCCTCAAGTTTGTTTGTGACACTAAGCTCTTTCAGGCAAGTAACTCTAGAAGGACTTCATAAAATTGGGTGAGTGGGCAATGGGTCCATAAGCAGATACTAGAAGGGTTAGGCAGTGATGAGCCTCTTACATCCAAATCCAACAGTTGGGGATGCTGGGGGAGCACAGGGAGGACGGGCCGCAGGCTGTGACCAGGCTCACCTGCTCTCTGTAGGTAGCACTGCCTCCTGCCACTGTTGGAGACAGACTCAGGGCTGGATGGACCATTGGTCTGATGCAGCAGTTAATGTCTTACGTTCTTAAATGTGCTTCTGCACACCATCCCAAGACACTTCCTAGTTTCAGTGCACACTCTGATAGGGCAAATTCTGGCACTAACCTTGGGATGTAAAAATCCATGGAGTCCAATTGCTTCAGTCCCCAAAGCCAGTACTGCCTGCCTCCCTCCATGTCTTCCTAGTAGCTGACCTGCTAGGCAGGCTAAATATAAAACCCTTCAAGGACCACAGGATGAAGAGAGAAGGGAACAGGCTTTGCAGATGCGCTTTCGCACACGTGCACTCTCTCACTTCCTCCTTCTCCATTAGCAGCCCTTGAAGAGTAAAGATCTGTGCAAAAACGACAAACGCTTGACTGGAAATCCCTGCTTTCACCTCCTCACCTTTCCTTGGATTTCTCTGGGGTTTGGAGAGCATCCTTTCAAGGTCCAGGATCACTCAGCTTTCCATTCTTCCTCTTCAGTCTGCTGGTGCAGGCATGTCCATCCCTGTGCTGCAGGAAGGCCTGTTCCTTTTAAAGGCAGGGTCTGCTGATGTTCCTGCCTCTCCTCTACCCACGTCCTCTACAGACCCGGCCTCGGAGCAGGCGACTGGTAGAAGTCAGTGGCTCAGTCTGCCAGCTTCACAGCCACGCTTTCGGTAGTCAAAAATGGCCTGATTCAGTTCCAAAGCACAATCTGCCCTCGACCATGACAGGAATATCTTAATCCATGCAGACGGTCACTGTCAGAAATACCATTAATGAAATGAAGCTGAGCCCCTGCAGCCAGCAGGGCAGACGCCCTCCAACTGCCGCAGCCTGCCGCGATAAGGCTCTGCCTTGCAGCGCTGACACCGCCCAGCACAGAATCAAGGGCTAGGGGGGGAACTCAAATCACGAAAGCATGATGTAGCAGCTTGTGTAGTCTGTCAGCCCTCCGTGCTGTGTGGTTTCTGCAGTGATAGGTAAACGGTAAATTCTCTGTCTCTCCCAGCTCCTCCTGCTTCCCTGTTTGTTTGGGTTGTATCCTGAAGCCTTTCCTGCGTTATGTCCCCTTTTCCAATGCCCAGATGCACGATCTCAGAGGTTCCTGAGCTCACTTTACTGAGGGAGGACTGATGAGCCCAGCCCGAGGAGAGACCTCTGCTACCACTTAGAGGAGCTGCATCCCAGCTGCCCCTCCCCCAGCCCCTTCAACACCACCCACACAGCAATCCATCAGCATCACCCATGGAGCATCTGGGGGCAACATGTAATTAGGAATTATGCTGTCTGCCATTTATAGACATACTACTGCAAAGAAAAGCTGGTGAAAGTAATACCCACCGACAGACATACCTGATAGCGTGCATCGAACGTTAATGGGGAAAAGTAATGGAAAAGTGGAGGAAAGATACAGAGAGAAGACAGAAGGATGAAGGCAGTAGCATACTCTACACAGCTTTAAAACAAAGCAGTCATTAAAATACATGCTCAGAGTGATCATGATGTAGTTGTCTGATAAAACGGTTTATTTGAAGCAATAAATGAATTCTGTAAAATAAGAACACCCTGTCTTGCTGGGTAAGTAGAGCTGCATTTACTCCGTGACCCCTTTACTGGGTTACAACCCAGCAGAAATTGTGCAGGCACCCACATGCTACATTTCCTATGCACAGGACATCATGGGGCCCATGGTGTTTTCCTCTCCTCTTGAAGTCTTTCACTGCAAGAGATCTTCTTTGAGATTTTCCTCACAGCTGATACTGTATGGCTCATCTCAAGCATGCCTGCTCCTCAGTTTGGGAATGTTTCTTTTCAATTATTTCCTAGTTTTAATCTCCACCTTAATTTTTTTTAAAGGATTTTAAAAAATTGGTTGTGCTTGTCACGACACTGTAAGCATTTAATATGCAGGCCTGTGTGTTCACTTTCGAGGCATACATCAGCCTATTGTCACAGCAAAAACCAGCTGTTTGTGACATGCTGTAACAATTCTGCCAAGACCCAGTAACTAGCCTTGGAAAAAGCAAAGTCAAACAAAAGGAGTGTGAACTATGACAAGCAATGTGTGGAGTAGTAACTTAGAGGGCTGAAGGAGATGTGAAGAGTAATTAGCCAAATAAACAAAAACACAGGACAAATTATTTAAGTGCATCCAACCTAGAATCAAGGAACAGAGGGAGTACCTGAGGTCTGGAAAAGCATCAGAAGGAGCTAAAGGAGAGATTCGTGCATCTCTCCCACAGATGAAGTCATGTAGGAGGTATGTGCATCAGTGAATTTGAGTTGAAGCAAATGAAAGAATTAAAAAACAAAAAGACAGAGAGACAAGATGAAGGAAATCCAGAAGAAAGTGACTGAACCACTATTTTGTTCAGCAGGAAAAAGGGAAGGAAGCAAATGGACCAGCTGCCTGCCCAGGGCACAACGATATGGCAACAGAAGATAGCGAAGACCTCAGTGCTGTGCTTTCGGGGCTATGGAAGACGCTCTTCCATATGAAGCCAGATCAAATCTCTCCATTGCTTTGTTCTTCACTTGGTTTGCTAATCTGCAGCAGTAGAACTGATGGCAGTTAAACAGGATGGAATTTATATCAGGCTTAGAAATTGTACTTGCTGCCTACGGTTTCCCTGCAGAACGGCTTCAAATTACAGCACACTTGTGTGAAGTTGCAGAGTTTTGTCATCTAACCATTCCACCAGTCCAGAGCACGTCACGGGAGCTGCACCACCATCATCTGACTGCCATATGCCCAGGCCCGGGAACCTTCCTTCAGTGCACAGTCACCCTCAAATCAACAAAAGCTTTTGCCTGGCTGAGGGTTTGCAGGACCAGCTCCCCAGACAAGTAGGACAGCCTGTCTGCAGCAATAGTTAACTAACATCCATCTTTTATGTATTCTTCATGTGTCTATCACTCCAGGATTCCAATGCACTAGCACCACATTTCATTCATCTGCAACAGATTGGAATGAACATTCAGCTGAAGTTTTATTACCTTACTAGTGAATTTTCCCAAATTACCTTTTAGTTTTGTGGATTGTTTCAGTTCCTTCAATAGCTATTGCTAGGGGTTTTCACACTATGACCCTGACAGGCGACTCAGCTGTGTATAAAAGGATCTCTAGCTTTGGTCCTTTGGACTACTCAGGTTGAAGGGAGAAGTATATCCCTCCTTCAAGATTCAAATAATTTTTATTAAGATTACAGAAAGTTACTTGTGGTCTCCGAGGAGCAGGGAAAATTCAGATTTCAGATTGCTTTTGTAGTTCTGTGTCCTTCCTTTAGGTGTGCAATGATGTAGCTCTGTCTATTTTCACACAGAAGGAATCCAGCTGAGAGCACATTTTATTGTAACTCCAGATGATGTTCAAGAGGATGAAAAACTCCTTTTTTCTCAGGTGGTCAGAGAACAAGTCCCAGTAAACTGGCATTCTTTCCTCTCTCATCTGAATTATGCAGAGGAACTCAAATTGTTTATAAAGCGGTTTCAAAGATGTTTTAAAAAAGAAACACACAAAATGCAAAAAAAAAGAGAGGACAGTCCTGGACTTTTTCACCTTTTCAATTACTTTTCAATCTCTTAAGAACAGTTATTTAGGTCAGAGTAGTTAAACTGCTATAAAACAGCTGCTAAAGCCTTCTTCTATTGTAAATTAAACAGCAATTTTACCAAACATTCCCATTGCATGACTACATTAGCATAAACACAAAATCAGGATTTTAAAAAACACTTGGAGGGGGAAGGGCTAGACCTAAAATAATGATTCATGACCTCATGATAATTCGAGTCAATGGCAAAAATTTTAACAGATTTTGTTACTAGTAGGTTATGTCTGGTATAAAAAGATACATAAATATGGGGAGATGGTCCAAACTGGAGCTCCACGCCTCAGAAAGCCAAGTTTCCACCCTTGATGTCAGACAGGGCGATGTATCACAGGCATAGCTATAGCTTCTGAAATGGCAGCTTCTTAAAACACTGTCATCAAAACGGTTCATTTTCTCCACTTTAACCAAGGGAATTACCACAAGAAAATGATTTAAGGTCAGCTACACATTGATCACATCGGTAAACAGTAATAACACTTAGCACTCACAGCAGTTTTCAACCTCAAAGCACTAATGAACAACACCCCTGGGATATCCTGAGGAGGTGGAAGTCCTCCCTGTGCCAGACCCAACCAGGTACGGTTGGTGCACTGCTGCCAAACGAATGTGGGATGGAGGAGGGGAGAAGAATCTATAGTTCCTCTCAGCCCTATGCGTATATGCTGTACTCTGCCTTTTCCAGGGCAGGGTGGGGTCTTAACCCATGCAATTAAGGACAGACTGATTCCAGCTCCATCTCTCTGGCTATGATGGCATACAAGCAGCACAGGCACAAGGCCTGTTCTCCTTGAACCCTGTCCAGCCTCCCACTGCCAAATTTCCCTGTCTCTGGTGTGCTCCAAGCCCTTGTAGTCTTCACAGATAAGCTGGCGTAGGATTTGCTTTGGAGTGACTGAAAGCAAGAACGTTTCATATTGTTAAACTGCTTATAGAATCGCTGGAGTTATGCTCCTTTCCATTCCCATAAAATGAAAATGTCTGTAGGAATCATGATCCAACACTAGGCTGGCATGAGCAGCACTGCCACTGTGTCACCAACTGATGCAACCACCTGGCCCCAAAGCAGGAGGCAGAGACAAGCTCCATGACCAAACTCAGAGATGGCTACAGCAAGGAGGTGTTACTCATGAAAGGAGATAGAAAACTTGAAGCTTCCTTGTATAGTCATTTCCCAAAGCAGGTAATAGCTGCAACACCAGTCTGTTACTGATTCTTCTCATCTTTCTTTCTATCTCATGCCCTGCACGGTTGGGGATTCAGTCTCCAACACAGAGCATGAGCCATTCCCCAAAAGCTCTAGAAAGATTTTCCTACCATTCCCTCATTTGAAGCACTGCTGGGGAAGAAAAAAAGAAAGTCATTTTATCACTTCTGCTTTGTTTCCAGCAAGAAGCAGAGCTGTTCAGAGCACAAAGGAGTACAGGTGATGCAGATCCAGTGCCTGATTCTCACTGCAATGGAAATCAGGTGGGTGCTGCTGACCTTAATGGAAATTAGTACCATAAAGCTGGCATTAGTAAGCAGAGGACCTGCCAATGACCTGCTCTCCTCCAGCCACTAAAGATGCTTTACAGAGGCAAGTCCTGTGAAAGCAAAGACAGAAATTGTTACGATTACCTTTTGGTTGACCATGCTTGCAAGTGTGTATGTACGTGTATACAGGGAGGGGTTACATAAAGATCAGAGCAGACTACGGATGGGAGCTGTTCTTTCCAACTTTTATACATTGCTTGAGTAATAAAAAATTAACTTCGCCCAACTCAGTAAACTCCGTTCCCTCTTTGTTCATATTCACTCTAGTATATCCATCATTTTTGATCCTCTACTGATTTCCATTGTTGGGGCTTATTTTCTGTGACTTGAGAACCTGAAATTACACTATATAACTTTGTAGCTCATTGAACTAACCAGCATTTATTTTAATTTAGTAAGGAAACATTTGGCTGGGTGTGACCAAATAAATACTGTGTCTAAACCAACACAAATATACTTTGCACAAGGCCATAAACCTGTCTCACAGCTCTAATGACACTGCAAGTCAATGAAGCTTCAGTGTTCTCATTAACATGATTCCATCAGACCTCTATGTTGCATATTATTATTTTTTAACAATAGATTGTAATATAATTTATAGCACTGTGGGGCAACGGAGGCTGAATCTTGGTAGTAATCCAACCCTTTAGGTTGACAATGGCTTTAACATTGACCTAATATTGAAAGGTGAACATGTACAGAGGCCATCAGACCTAATTATAAATAGGACAACAGGGATAAAACACATCACTAGCCTCTATCAGTGAAGACAAAACTTTCCTTGGGAGCAAAGGGCACAGATCTTGTCACAAGATTACAAAAAGTTTTGTCGCTGATATTGACACAAAAAATAATCAATAACTTTGTTTTAAAGAAAGACATTAACACACTTTCTCCCCCTCTCAAAACTTAATTTTTGTTATTAAAGGAACAAAATATAGAATAGCTAAAGTTAATCTGGGTACCTATTCTTTAACTCCGTTTGGAGGTAGGAACTAGTAGGAACAAGCGTATTTTTATGAAGAAAAAGCAAGCCTTCAAAATCTCTGTGGAAATCTGCTAAGATGATGACATTAGTACACTCACATTGTTCCTCTCCATAGCTTGCTGATGCATGACAGTGAACACAACTGGTTTCTGCTACAGACAGTAGATCATGGTCCTCAGCACTTCGCTGAGCACTCAGCAAGCCTCGTGATCGGACCTCTAGGTGGGAGGGAACACAAACAACTACAAAATGTGTTTAACCCAAGTAAGAGTAACTTCTTCTGAAAGGCAGCACAGTACCATTTCCGGTGTTAAAAGGCATTCTCATCATCAAAATATGCTTTAGTATTGCATATATGTATTTTCTAATTCAATCTTTTGTGCAGTATCTAGAAATACAGTAGAGTGGTAATAATGTAATTAGTATTTTCACTAGCTAAATTATAGAGCTGACTGCAGAATACAGCATTGTAGCATCAATATTAACAGTTAAGTATTATACAAAAATGACATCAATAGTTTCAGTATAGTCATGAGAGACGTCGTAATTTCCTCTTTCTCCAAGATCCCTTCAAATTGTGTCAGGTGAGGAAACTCACAAAATCCACTGGCTTTTAGTTCAAGTCAAATTCTAAAAATCAGCATCTCAAAGATTTCTTAGGTAAATTTTTGTAGGTTCTTGAACAATATTCCTTTCTGAATATGGTATTAGTTATAAAGAACTTAAGTTCTGCTGCATCGACCTCTCATATGAATTTAATTTTCCCAGCACTTCTGCAAGTTAACAAACGAGTGTAACAGATACTTCACAGCTGAAGATGATGATACATAGGGATTTGTAATAATTATCCAAGACCATAAAAGCAATCCTATGTCAGTGCAAGAAGTGGAACCACTGGCTTTGCAGCCTAGTGCTACTCCATACTTCCTTTCTACCCTGGTCACATAGTGAGATCTAAAATTCTAACAACCAAGATACTGGACACCAGTCAGCCATTAAGGAAGATACTGAGGCAAGCATGTTTTCACAGATTCCTCAACTGAAGGGACAATAGTCAGCCACCCCTACATGCCCCGAAATCAGAGGACTCCAATTTACACCAGAAGCTGAAGGCTATCCCACGGCACCCTCCATGCCTAAAACTCCCTTTTGGCCAAGCTAATTCACAACCCCCTACACCAAATCAAGAACACTGAGGATCTGCCCACACTCCGTCTGCTTCCTCATTACAGTAACTTTATGCTTTACTTCACAAAATGAGATTAATTTCTTCCTTCACCAGTTCCATTCAGCTCCTTCAACATTTCATTCGTTTGTTTGTTAAGATGCAGATCTCCAGCAGATTGATCACTTCAGATGAGACAAAGCAATCCCTTGGTAAATCCCTCTGGAAATGCAGAACATATTATATGCACAAGAGTTGAACTCCTTGAATTTCCCCTTTTCAGATCCTCTTGGTTTCCAGTCATTCAGATAAAGAATGGAGCTTTTGTAGGCCAGTTAATCCATCCACTGAATGAAATATGGTAAAGTTTTACACATCCACATGTTCTTTCAAGGCCCTGGTTTACATCTGTAGATGTAATAATAGCTGTAGTAATGTAGACAAAAATCATGGCTCAGGCCCCCAGACAAGATCTTTAAAGACTTGGGTTGAAAAGTCCCAACGCAGCAGTCAAAAGAACTGGCAAAATTATTTAAGCGCTGTCTCCACTTACATTTATTTCTGCCAAAGCTTTGGCTTAATTTTCTTTGTGTGTCTTAATAATCCACCTCTGTGAGAGGGATTCTTACTTGAAATGCTTGTATGTCCTAAGCTTAGAAGTAGGCACTGTTGAGAGGTAAGCTGAGACAAACACGCAAAGGTGGTGTCAGGCTCAAGCTGCAAAATGAGCCTGTTCTTCATCTTTTCTAGCATCATAGTCAGAAACTACCATGAAAACAGCATTTACACAATGAATTAAAATGCAAATCTACGTTTTATTCTATGAAATTGAGACAAATGATACACACTTGAAGCCTGCCAGAGAAGCAATTACAAACATTAATATAGTTTTAGATGACAACTTAAGCCAAATTAGAGGATGGAATAGAAACGCTGTACATCAGAGCTTGTGAAACACTACAGGAAAAAAGCAACTCTTGCCCTCGTAATGTAAGCCTAAAATACAAATTAGTGATAATTCTGCTGTAAAGGGCTAGATCTGTCTTGTGCAGACGCGTACCTCCAGGGAAGCCTCCAGCCACAAGGTGTACGTACAATGCAGGGAAGCAGCCTGCCAGCAAAGGAACGCTGAGGGGGTCTCAAAGTATGTGGGAGGGGACCTTGCACTGCCATAGCCTACTGGGATATGGCATCATCCAGGAGAGTCCTGTGACAAGAGGCCAAACAGCCACTGGCCTAGGACAGAACTGCCTAGCTGATGTAAAGATGTATTTATGCTAGGTCTGATTTAGATTGTGCTCTGCACAATCAGATCGCTTTGAAGGTTTGCCTTGTGCAATCATTTCCTTTGTCAGGAATCAGAAAAAGACTGTGAAAAGACTGTGAACAAATTGTTTAGGCATTGAAATTTAACCCTGTGGAATCCTTACAGTGTAGCACAGTGTGACACAGCAGGAGCACATTTGTCAGGGGACTGAAGCCTCTTTGCTCTCTCCACACAAAACATATACATTAGCATTGTGTGGTGTGGGTGTGCTCCCAAGCACATGATGCAGCTATGGGTACGCGGCTCCATGCCTACCCTGCCTCCCATCTGCACTACAACTGCATTCAGCCCTCTGCACCATTTCTGTTCCGTTAGGGAAAATAAAGGCTTCAGATCCTTCAACACTGCTTGGAAGCCCTTCCATTACATTTTCTTTTAGAGATTGCACAAGATTTGATTTTTAAATATCCATAATGCATGTGAGAAAATTACTGAGTATTACAACAATCTTTTTAATAGACCTAATGTTTTTCCGCTAGTGTCCTAGCATTAATAATATCAGAATATAAACACCAAAAACAAAAAGGCATTTGGTAGAAGCTAGTCAGTGCCAAGACTTTTCACTCTGATGTGGGTTAAGGAAAGAACCCAGCTGGTGTGGTTTCTATACCAGCATTCGTGACACCAACAGTTTCCGTCTCAGTTAGGCTCCATACAGCAAGGTACTGTGCATCCCCTGCTCCTCCTGAAGAGCAGAGTCTGGGAGCACCAAGTACCTCACAGCGGGAGCACAGCCCTCTGTAGAATTAAACCTTAACACAAGATAGCCCATCAATGTTTTTGTGAACTGCTGAAAAATATGCTGACAAGAATAAAAGAAAATAGTCATTTGGAATCTGGCAGAGAAAAGCCACTCTAAATCATTTCCAACTGCAATAAGTCTTTGCTCCTGTTTTACAAGTAATAGAAGAGACTATCCCTGTTTTATAAACTCATTCAGTTAGTATGTTTAAGAAAGTAGACAAGTTTCTCTCCTGCGGGGGTTTTCAAATATTGTCTTTCCTTGTGCCTGCCAGTATTTCAACATCCCATTCCAGAAACACTGTTTATTACTCCTGGGGCGGGGGGGAGGAACAAACCACAGAAAACTGCTGCATATGAGGAAAAGAAAAATGGTTAGAAGAACAAAAAATGGTAAATGGCAGTTACATATTAGGGAATACTGAAAGGTTGTATGCTGCTCCCTGCTGCTACAGTACACCAGAGGAGTAAGCAGAATGTAAAAGTCTTTCCACTCTACATAAGAAGGCAAAAATATTTCCAGGATGTTACAGGCAAGAGCTCATACCTCCAATAACCTCCATGTTGATGTGATCTGCAACTTCAAGACTAAGTTCCAAATGTGTTTCAACTCAATTCTGCAGCAATTTCAGCTCTTGAAGAATAAGCACTGAGCAGCCTTAATCCCATCACTCAAATCAGTGGGACTCAAGTATCCTCAGGTTTCCTCTGAATGTGCTCAGAACTTTGCTAACAGTGTTCCCGCAGCCAAGCAATTCTCCTCTCTTCTGAGCCGCACAGATTTGCTGCTGACCCAAATGGAGCCAAACCTCCCAGGGTCCTTCCCTTTGTGCCCGTGGAAGTTCTAAGTTCACTCTGTCCTTTCCAAGAGGAACAACGATGCATACACCAAACAGCGTATTGCTTCTTCCCTCCACAGTGAATCCTGCCTTAATTAGGAGGACTTTCGCAGAAGATGTATTATCTACCATGCCAGGACCACCACACTATCACATCATGCAGAATTCAGCCCTTTTATCATCATCAGGTCTGATTATGTCTTTATTTAGCAGCTACTAATATGTTCAGAGATGCAAAATCACATCGCTTTACTTTCTGAAAGGTAGCAGTAAGAGACATCTCAGTGCAGAATGGATTCCATAATTAGAAAAAGCGCAGGGGCCAGCTTTTTCCCCCTCATCAAGCTTGGGAAGCTCTAAACAATATGCAAGGCAAAAGGGGAAAATGGCTACAGTATTGAGAAGGCTAAAATTTGAATGAGATAATAACAAACCTTTCTTGTGGAAGGAAAAGGAAATGACATTCTAAAAAAGCTGCTGTGATAAATCATCACCCCTGCATGAAATTCCATTCATATACGCTGCAATATCTGGTAGTAATGTTAGAGAAAAACAAAAAGGAACTAAAACTTAGCAACAAACAAGTTTATAAAGAGCAAAATATAGCTCGCTGGAATTGCTGAGCTCTTTCAGTAGTTCAAACAGTAGAAGGAGATTTCAGAATCAAACAAGAGTTTCAACAGCTGTATTTGTATTACAGTCATAAAGGCATAAATGTGAAATACAGCTCTAATAAAAAAATTGAAGTTTATAAAACTGGATGGTAATTTTCCACCCTTTCCAGAAGTATCTCAGAATATCCAGGGGAATAATACCTGAAAGAGAAACATTTTGTTTGTGCATTAGACTACAAGGCATGTTCTGTGCTAAGTAATGAAACACTATTCATATTTCTATCGATCAGGAAAAAAATCCTAGCATTAAACACTGGTCAAGGAGTTCTACAGTTATTCCCCTACAATGTTTTAAGAGCCTGCTTTTCAACTTACGTTATCGTTTATACTTGGAAGTCAAGTTTTCAAAAATATGTTTAGCTTCTTTTAGGGCATGTAGGTAAGTGGCTAGTTTTTAGATAGGTTCAGCAGCCATAAGCATTGCCTTTACTGAGAAATGTAGATGTTAACTTCTTTTGAAATGATGGCCTTTAATAAAAAAGCATGAGTTTACACAGAACTATAGGCTGCCAGATGACAATACTCTACTGCTGTTCATCAAACATAAGCACACAACCCAAAGCTAATGTGAAGTCTACATCAATGTGAGAGACATTGATTCTGGAACAAAAAAATTTATCACAATGACCTTCTGTCTCTAATGCCAGCTCAAGGACAGAGATTATCCAATAGGTTTTCATTAGAGTAAGAGTCTATGGTGCCATTATTGTCCTGCTGTCATTCAGTTGGTTTTCCACAATGGACCAACTACATGCTTCCAATATGCAAGCATCACCAAAGCTGCATTTAGTTCTCTTCCAGGTTAAGAGTATCTGAAATTTATTACTATTATTCTAAAAACATACATCTCAGTCCATTTCTGGTTTTGCAGGCATGTAAACTGTCATCTCTGAGCCCTGAAAGCTTTAACTATAAAGAGAGAGGAACACACTTCCATGTAATGCATTCCTAAAATGTATTCAAGTAGAAATCCCCAATGTTTTCACACTGAAGGAAGATCCATTTACCTTGTTGATTTTCATTTTCTGAAAGATTTCCGCATAATGTAACTCTTTAAAACTCGTATTAGTTCTCTGATTGTAAAGCTAACTTTTCAATGCATTATTATATTCAGTCTGCAAACAGCCTAAAATAACAGGTCTCCGGGACAAACCCAGAGCTGGAGTCTATTATAGCAGCTGTGCCTCAGGCAGCACAACCAACAACAGGCAGTAGCACAAAGAGGCAAGCTGGAGATGCTCGAAGGGGCCCTTTTCTTTATTACATCCCATCCTACATAAGTAACCTTGTTTCATTTACAGGGGAAAAAAATAGCTGTAACAAAGAAACATTAATTATATCCAGAAAAGTGTAAGCAAATGTCCTCTTTCCCTCTGAAGTATTAGTATTTGTAGCTGCAGAATAAAGTTTCTTTATGATTTTGCTTTACCCATTTGACAGCCACTGGCTTGTCCTTGTGGAGGGAAACGGGG
>NW_008794911.1:4321794-4355614 GCF_000699145.1 Aptenodytes forsteri
ATTTTTTTTATGTTTTTCCTTTCCCATTTTCCCAGCCCCTGGCTTTTCCTTGTGGAGGCAAACGGGGCTTCATTTTGCGTGACTTAGTTTGTAGCTACTATTAGCTGAAGAACTCTGTTGCTGTAATTAAAATTGATGATGCAGATTTTCAGAGCCTGTAGAGGGAGTGCACGAGTACAGCATCCTTTTGATGTGTTGATGGACTGAAGGACTGGTAAATGGATATCTAGAATCTAGGAGGGCATTTCTCTCATTATTACAATTTAGGATGGTGACATTTTGACTGTAAGCTATTTAATAGTGTTTCTGTATTCATTAAGGGCAAAGTTCAACTTGCTGCAGACAGCTGGTGTATGGTCCTTTTATATAACACTTAAGCCTCATGATGAGGCTGGGGGAGGAAGGGCAGCTGTGGGCAGAGCAACTGTGCAGAAGAGCCTCTGGTCCCTCTGTACATCAGAGGAAGTTTCAAAGGAGCCTCTGAATACACTAGTTCAGACAGGCTCTTAGGGAAGTCAAGGATGCAAGCAAAGATTCACCAATACCTGTAGTTTGGAGCCTGAGTAACCCACAAGTAAGTTATCAAGATAAACTAAACTTCCCACAGACATTCGTTAATATGAGAGCGGTTGTGCTGAAGTCTCGGAGTTTGTCTGGGTAGTGCAGGACTGACTTTTCTCCCCCAGTTTCCTGCAAGAGCATGATTATTTGGCCTTTGTTTACAGACAAAGAAATTTGATCCCAAAAACAATCAGAAAAGAGAAAGTGTTCAAAAGTATGTGTCTAACGGTTGTGTTACCACTGGGGCAGTTAACCAAATGTTATGCTGTTTCATTAAAAACAAAATTCACGTAGAAGTTAAATTAATATTGTAAATCCTTGCTTTGTGTTGTTCTTGTGAAAAAGGTCTAACAATGTTGTAAGTATGAATTTTTTAAATTTCATTTTCCCTACCTTACTATTTCCTCTGGATAGCAATTGTTAATAGTGTTGATATATTCCTGAAGAAGTGACCCAGGTTCTGCTTTTATTTCTTGAACCTTTTTAAGTCCACCAGTTGTTACAAAGAGACGACGTGCTTTACTGTCATGTGGTAACACCTACACACAGAAAAGTACATTAAAAAAAGAACATTTTCTTTTAAAGGAATCTCTGTGCTACTAGGCTCAAATATTGCTTATCTGTTTTTAATTCAGAGGACAGATAAAATGGAACACATCAGAGGTACAACATCTGTAATGACTACTGTATTTTAACACCCAGTTGTAGAGGAAAAAAATCATAAACCAGTCCTTTATTGTTATAACACAATTTAACATGTACTTTAATACATAACATATAAAAATACTGAATTTAATATTTATCTTTATGTAAATAATATTTCTTGAATTATTCCTACAGAGACAATACGATTGCGGAGATTAAATAGATAATAAAACCAGAACACTAATATGGAATAACAACAGCATCTGCTCCACTTAAACCAAGTTATTCAGGTCTTTTATGTCAATTCCCACAGTTTAATTGTAGAGCAGAATTTTATATCATTATAATGATCTAGTATAGATTAGTGCATGAAAACAATACTGAGAATTGTTGCAAGTGAACAATGCAGCCTTGAAGCATTACATGCTACTACTATTAAATTCCTAGATATTAAAATCCTGCAACACACTGTGTAGCCATGGAAGCCTTTTACAAACACACACACAAACACACAAAGCAAAAATGCGAAGTTTCTGCAGCCAAGGGGGACGAGAAGCAGAAATGATCAGACAATACATTCTGCGCTCCCCGAGTGATGCCAATATGCAGCTCCGTCCAGAGGGAGGGAGGGAGGGAGGGAGGGAGGGAAGGAAGTGGGGGCTGGGCCAGGCAAGGGAGAATGACAGCATGTAGTCCATAGGCCCACAGGGCTGCAAAAATATTAAAAAAAAAAAAAAAAGGGGGGGGGGGGGGGGGGGGGGAGAGAGAGAGAGAGAATGCAAGACGTCAGCTGCATCTACAACAAAACCAGATGGGTTTAAAACCAACTCTGACAGTTACATACTATGGGGGTAAAAGCATTTTGTAAGCCTTCACACTGGTCAGACAAATCAAGCTATAAATTTAACTGTATCTCAGCGTAAAACAAGAGTCTTGAAGGAGGAAGGGATTGCCTAAAAGGATGAAGGAAAAGAAGGATGAGATTTCTGCCATGCATATAAGCAAACAGCCTTCACTTCTCTGGTTCCTCTAGGCTGTACAAAATCAACAGACGGGTAAAGAAAAAACAGGGGAGCATAGAGACTTCTCCCTATTATATGCTCCACAGAAGTGTCAGGAACAACTGTGATCATTTCGTTGTGGGAACTGCAAAGACGGCTGTTTCCACCTATCTCCCAGAACAAGAACTGCCAAGAAGGAACTAGCAAGGAGACAGGATATGGCCCTTTCCCTGCCTTCCTCCTCCCCACTGTGACTCCCAGGCTGGATAAGACAGCAGAAAACTCTCTTGGAAGAGGCCCTAAAGACCTCTGAGACGCAGTCCCTTCCCCCAGTCCAAACTGAGACAGCATAGAATTGCACAGACCCTGAAAAGGATAATGCTAAAATGACACAGTCCAGCACTAAGAACGGATAGCATCTCACTCTGAAGCACAGCTCAGAAATAAGGCTTTTACTGTGCTATAAATAAGCCAACAGAAGTAATACAGCAGAACTCTAAGAATAGGAAATTCCCAAGCTATGGTACAGGAGAGAAAAATGCTTTTACTGCGGATAACTTAATTTTAAATGTATACTTCAGAAGAGCAAATGCCAGACAAGTATAGTTTGTTTAATATAATGTAGGAGAAGAAGAAAAATGAAACAAAACAAAACATCAGCTGACATGAAGGGTACAAAACCACTTCAACAGCAAACAACATTCAAACCTATACACTGGGTAACCAATTACTATGCACTCAGCTCCTTAATAGCTCCAGTCAGCACACAGAAGCAAAAGGCACTGGATTCTGAGCAAATCTCCAATCTTTGTACAGACTTAGCAAGAAGACAGGACAAACCTAAATGTGGCAATGTAATCAGGAATCTGCACTACAAACAGTAGTGCTTCCAGATCTGTGATAATCAGAACTGAATATCAAGAGTGTTCTACTTGGCCACTTCCAGAAAGAATATCTCACCAAGAGAGCCTGGTACCCGCTGCTAACAGATTACACTGCAGAGTATTGCACAAAAAGTCTATAGTTGAGCAGATTTCCAACAGCTGGTGAACACTGCAGACACTGGAAATCTCCTGATTAGTTAGCAATTACTTAAATAATTTGAAATATTTTTATAAAATTGTATCACTTTTTACATGCTGCGCTCAAATCAACAATGTAATTAATAACAAACAGTTTCAAATTTTGAGAGGGATGAGAAAAGATTTGGGATTTTTACACTTACTTAATTGAGACTTAAAATTAATGAGGATAAAAGTGGTGAAGCTTTTGTACTCTAGATTATTGTAAAATACCTGACTTAAGTCACTCCTGTACAGACAGCTTGTACTTTATCTAAAACAGATGTGACTGGGATTTATGTGATACACTGGCTCAGTGAAAATATTTGCACGTGAGTTAATATTCCACATAGTCTCAAGAGGCAAGGAAGAAAAAAACACCTTGCTTATAAGCAACTGTTTTCCCAGTCTTAGGATGAATTATGGCAGGTTCCAGATGAAACAGTATCCAGCTTTATCAGACAAAAGAATGTGATGCTCCAAACTACTTCTGCAGGGGATGCTTGAGGATCCTGAGAAAACAACTGAGACCTTTAGAGAGACTTCATCTTTTGAAAGATAGCTTCCTTGCTAAATGGAAAACAATTAACATATTAGTCATCAAGCAGAGCCTTTTCTTACCTTACTAAACTGCCCAACAATATGTTTCATAATATTGGGAGGGGCATCATGCAGCAATGGTTCAAGTGCTGGAAGATACGTGCATTTCTGAAGGATGTTCTTTAAGGCTTTTTTAGTCTATTGAAATGCAAAATAAAATTTCTCTAGTAAGATGTCAATGAAAACAACAAGAATTCATGTTATATATCACTGAATTCTGATCAAAAAAGCAAATTGATCAGAATTCTCAAAGAGCATTTTCTGAATAAAAATTATGATATCTATCAGGTCACTTAATGAAGAATCAATTTTCTACTTAGATTTATTAAACCTCAAAACCTACAGTGCATCATATTCTTATTATGTTATCTATGGTCAAAGCAATGGCAATTTTCCTTTGACTAAAATGGAAGCAGTAGTAGACCCTTTAAATAAATTGTACTGTAATATAATAAGAAAGCTAAATCAAAACACATTTTGAAAGATTGTATTTTAGAAGTGGCTTACTAGCAAAGTGCACTACCATCCAGGCAGGGAGGGAAAGAGAGAGTGAAACAGCTGTACATCAGTGCTTAGTTGAAAACAGACTCAATGCTGACTGCTACAAGCAGTAATGACCTTCTTGGGTAGGTTTATAGGTACAGCTAATTTGTCCTTGATATTTTGGTGACCACTGAAAATGACTATACAAAAGTTATTTTACAGATCTGGAACATTATACTTCAGTAGAATGTACAGAAGCATAGTACAAAATGGGAGACCATATCCTGTCGTATTACACTCTTCAGTTGGTTCACTTACTGTTGCTCAAAAATAAACTTCACCAAACTGCAACTCTACTAGCTCCCACACAAGGAAGGCCCTAAACACAAACAGTTGCATGTTTTCAAGAGCTTTGAGTATTTGTTACAGTTTTACTATAATAATAAAAATGTAAGCAAATCTACTACAA
Source organism: Aptenodytes forsteri (assembly GCF_000699145.1). NCBI lineage: Eukaryota > Metazoa > Chordata > Aves > Sphenisciformes > Spheniscidae > Aptenodytes > Aptenodytes forsteri. The sequence goes on from NW_008794911.1 coordinate 4,326,615, forward strand.
GGACTACAGTATTTTGCACAAGAGCTTATACTTCAAAAAAAAAAAGTAGATAATTAGAAATCAGTCACTCACAAGAAATTACAGCATTTATGGGTGTATGCAACTCTGATCTAAACTGGGAAGAAAATGAGGGACTAGACTGCTGTGATTGTAACATATGATTTGGTATGCACCATATGCACACCCATTAGGACCAGCCAGTCCTAATTAATGACACACAGCCTTCGGCCACCCTACACCCAGGAAATCTGTGACTCAATGAACATCAATCAAAGCACATACCATTTAGTAGTTTTTAAGCACTTATACCTGTTGATTACAATAAATATCTCATACTGCAGATACTACAAATATACTTGCTTTCATTTGAAGATCTTCTGAACTGCGTGTGTCCATATACATAGCAAGCAGTGTGGGTAGCACGTTCGCTACTGCAACAGCACGTGCATGCTCAGGAGTATGTCTTCCAACCTGTCCCAAGGCCCAAGCAGCTGCTGCCTTAATATGATCTTCATGTTCTTCTATCAAGCAGGCACACAGTGGTGGTATTCCCTGTAGCATTAATCAAAAGCACACAACCTTTACAAATCTACGCCAGGGAAGGACAACTTGAAACTGATACAGATTGTTAGAAAATGTTTCTCTATTTACACTCTTCTAAAATAAGCTATAAGAGAACGCATGCTAGTGGTGTCATATTTTTACAACATCATGACTAGCAAGAATTTTGAATAAATCTTAATAAATCTAGTTAAAGAAAGAGAAAAACAGATTCAATGTTCTAAGTCAGAAGGCAGTCTGAGCTAACACACAAATTTAAGGGATAAAAGGAATACATGACACAATTCAGGCTGTACTAAGAGTAAAGGCTTCAGTTTTGTCAGACTGAAAAGAAAAGAATTTGAGTGTTTATGAATCTATGAAAGCAGCTTAAGACCAGAAGGGCTGAATCACTGAGTCTTTCTTTTTTTTTATCCACAGCACTAAATTTCAACTTATCAACCTCTTCCTGAGTCCAGTAGTTCATGTTTGACTCATCCAATGACTTCCAGAAAGGTTTCAATTCTTGATTTGAAGACATCAACAGATGGAGAATACCTCACTCACATCCAGCTATTACTGAAGTTCTTCTGGTTCAGGGTCACAGTCTTTATCCTTTCCCCACAGGATTATGGAGCTACTTAGTAGCTGGTATTTTATGCCAGGGTACTTCAATAGGAATCATTTCATGCTACTTCAGGTAAGGCAAGGCTACTAAACCCCTAACTAGAAAACATTTTTCTCCATCCCATGGATCATTTTTTAGTCTTTTCTGCATACTCTTCGGGGTTTTTTCAAGATCCTTTTCAAATACAGACAACAGAACTATATGCACTAGTACTACAGATAGATTAACTTCTCTTTTCTAATAATGCTTCATCTTCCACTCTTTAATATCACAAAGGACTGAATTGTCTTTTTTTTTTTTTTGCCACTGCACTGCAATAGAAGACCACAATGAAGTGTTTGTCCAGTATGACCCCAAAAATCATTTTTCAAAATTCATCCTTTCCAGGATACAGTAACATGGAATGGAGCTATCACTTTACATCATAACATCATAGATGTGTAACTGCATGGGGTTATGCCACAGTGCACTTCTTTCAAATGGTTCCAGTTTACCAAGCCATGTCCTCACCACTATGTACCATTCCACAAGCTTAGTTTCCCCTGAAAGAAATTTTTTTTAAGTGGTTTTTGGGTTTATTTGGGTTTCTTTTGTGGATCATTCATTAAAATATTTAATTTCATGAGAGTTTGCACAGATTCCTACAAAATCTCTCACTGTGCTCCCATTCAGTTACGGTAGCAAACATTATTACTCTTCAAAAATTTATCACTTGGGTGCTTCCTCATGAAGCATGAGGAATTCCTCATGAATCCTGGATTCATCCCACCTAACGTCAAGCATTCAACAGCAGGAGCATATTTGCTCTAGGCATCCCTGAAAGTGGAGAGACGGAGACACATCCAGGGAAGAAGGGCATCCAGAGAGGGCAAGGAAAAAGTATCTATTTCTTTAGTTTTCAAATGCAGAAGAGCATTTTTTTGATCACTCCTACCCTCCCTGCATGCTTACTGATGTTACGTTGTAGCAATTTCCATTTTTTAACTTGCATTCCTACTAGAAGACATTTCTGTTCCTCTGTTTTTATTGTTTTGTTGTTTCCACTCATACAGTATATTTTAAATGACTGACACAGTGTGAAAATGGGCCAACAATGCTCAGTGAAATTACTTCCTCCCTCCTCTCATTAGTTAGCATTATTCACATCAGAGTATTATGTCAGGCACTAATTTCACCTATTGTGAATATTGCAAATTCTTTCCCTTCTATATCATTGCCCAGCAGAATTTATTTAAACCCGAAAATGTATAGCTTATCTCCTTTGAAATGTCACTTGCACAACTGAATCAAACCATACTACATTAGAAACTGAGGTCTTTTCAAGTCTGAAGATTCCTGTTGCAAGACTACTCTAGCAGTACTAGCAGAGTCATGCTAGTGCAATGAAGAACGTGCCATTAAACATTCTTGTTTCAAAAAGGGTTTTGATGTAGCCACAAGTATTCATTTTAAGAGGAAACAGACCATAGAAATTCACTGACTTATTTTCTGTACCCATGCAATTGCAGCACAGAAAAATCATGTACCATAATACAAATGGATGTTCACAAACTAATCCAGGACATTTTATAAAAGGTTCAACTTCATAAAGACACACGTTGATCAGGTTACCACATAATTTCAGCCACAGCAAGCAGCAATATTAGGAGAACGTGCATTCATCAACAGCAAGTATATAATTCTGTCACAAAATACATTCTCCTCCTATGTTAATTTGTATCTCTTTCTCAGAATACCACTGAAGAGTTATAGGAAGACAACAAAGTGATAGCTAACCTTGGAGACAATCACTGCCATTGACAGGTTCTCCGAATGAGCTGCTACGTAACCAAGCATCATGATGCCAGGCAGTCTGACAGTCCCTCTGCAGCTGCCAATACAATCAATCACAGCAGCAACTCCACCTGCATTTACTATAAGCTGTGAAAGCTGAAAAGATAAACGGAAGAGATTAGATACTGTGAAGTATCAACAGGCATAAAGCACTACATCAGAAAAGTCTTTCAGTGTATTGCTCCTGATTTACAAAATAAAGCTGGAATAAGAGTGATGTATCATACAGACTGTTGGGCACTAAGTGCAGCATGAAGTTCTCAGGAATGAAGCTGTTTTGCTACTCTGTTTTTGATTGACTTTACTGCAAGGAAATCAGGACTCTGAATTCTTGATGCTGTACAGCATGGAATGACATATTCTCAACACCATTAGCATACACCAAAGAATCATGCAAATGACAGCCTAATACATGAATGCCCTTGAAGATGCACCTACTGAGCCAGATAGTCTTTCATACTAGTGCCCACTCATTCCCAAGCCAACATCATATGTTCCATGCAGGGACAGAGGGAAAGGCCCACTCCTCCTCTCACCTGCATTCTAGATAACCTCTGCAGCATAAAAGTCTTTGTGGATCCCCCTATTGAGGCATGAAGCCAAAGACAACTGTCATGGATGCGCAAAACCGACTTGGACTACACCATTCTGCCATGTTAGGGTATTCTGAGGGAGGTGTCCAGGGAACACACTAGATGGGCAATGGAGTTTGCCCCAGAACGCCAAACTATATAGCCTTGCTTATAAATGATAATCATGTCCACAGTCTATGATGCTTGCTGTGTGTATCAAGCTATGCAACATGTTTCTTTCGAAAAGGTATCACTTCTCACATCACTTGAAGGACAGCAGTAGTGTATGTATGATATCAACAATGCATAGAAATTAAAATAACTTCATATTATGATTATTTTCTTCTATCTTATTAGGTATATCACATTTTTCCCAGATTCCAAAGCAAAAGAAACACGTTAAGTCAAAATCAAATGAACAAAACTGAGGCATGTGGATTTCCAATCCAATTGATTTATATGAATGTCCTGGTTTCAGAAGAAAATTAACTCTACCCCAGCCGAAACCAGGACAATAAACATAAAATCCACTGTTGCCTTAGAGCCTTTAAAAGGGGACTGTTTTCTTCATTAAACAGCTAGATGAAATTTAAAGTTATTACTTAGGAAAAACTGTCCACATGATTGCGAACTGCAGCCAGTGAGGACCAAGTCCTACGTCTGGGCACAGCCCTGTACACAGAGCTCCTGCACAGACACACTCCCTGGTGCTGTGACCCTCAGGCCCCGCTGCAAGTCCCCCAGATCCTGACCTTCACATGAATTTTACTGCATATGCAGATACAGAGCTGAGATCCAAAAGCCACAACGCTCACATGACTGACACAGCCAACTCCTCTAGAAATATCGTTTGCCAATCTGTCTCTGCTGCAACGTGTTGCTTGAATAGAGTTGCTCAGAGATGGACAGAGATCACTGTCACTCTAAAGTGGAACGTGGTTTGTGTCTTCCCACTGGGAGTCACCAAGATACTTCCTACAGCTCCTTTGGAGAGCTGCTAGAATGGCCAATTCCCCTTGCATGGAGGATCCTGCGCTAGCAGCTCTTCTGACTTTACCTGCAGTCTTGTGAGTTTGGCCTCTGGCTTCCGACTCTAGTGCCCCCCTTTGATAATTATAATTTCTTCACTTTTTTGAGAAAGTGAAGTTGCATTGCTCATGAGGTGCAGAGAGAAAGCAGGAAATGTGACAAGACTGCAACCTTTAATCACCAACAGCTTAAAGACTAGCAGACTGAAGAAACAGCACAATATTCAAGTTTAAACAAACACTTCTCAATTGTTAAGCTAGTATCATGATTTTGAAATGACTGTGCTCAGCATTAGTGTGTTCCACAAATACATTGCTTGTATTTCATTCCAGAGTCATATTTACAGCCTTTTAATTATCTCTATGGTCTGACAGATTAACATAGTTACAATTATTTGTTTTTCCTATTTATTTTGTATTGACTTTGCCAAACATCCCCATCTTCCTGTATCAATTATTGGCAAAAACATTGCAAATGGTGAGACTCAAATTATGAACTCAAGCTAATAAAAGAAACTACCGTCAGTTTAATAATAACTAAGAGAACTTTTGCCCTTCATTGTCATTGGAAAAATAATTAAAATGTGATCCCAGCACCCCAGAAGATTTTTAGAAAAGACACACACCATCTATTATTGTTATAGGCTGATCTTGTCATTTATTAGCTGGTATCATGACTTCTGTGAGGCTTTTCTCATGATATTTTTAATATCTAGGACTGACAATACTGTCAGGCTAAAATTCCCTCTCTGCGAGATATCTTATGGAATAAAGTAGCTAGGTATGCATTATATGATTCCCACTTTCCTAACCAAATTCATATTCAATACACATCTCATAACTTCAGCAAGCATTTCCATATTTTTCCAGCGAACATGCCAAACAGCTATTTGCCTTCCATTTCAAAAAGCAAATGACAGAATAATCCTGTATTTTATTTAAAGTGTAAAATCTAATGATATGACCTTGTATTTGCATTTTCAAGGTTTTACCTCAGGCGTATGCTTTGCTATCTCTCTAATTAAAGTTGCACCATTTTTCTTGATGTATTCATCTGAGTCCTTCAGGCATGTGAGCACAACTGGGAAAATTTCTGCTTCAACCACCAACTCTGCAAGATCCACTGAATGCTTTGCTATTTGACTTAGAGCTGACAGCACCTGACGCTAGTAAATAAAAATTGTTATAAAATCAATAATATACAAACATCCCACAACATACACTCCTGCACACAAAAATCTATTGCATCAAGGAAAACAAAGCAGGATAGGGAAAACAATTACAGCTATTTTACAATTCACTGAGTCAATTCATGCACGAATATAATGGCACAGAACATTCGCTGGTTCCTGAATAAAAGTTTCTCCTTTGTTTTATCCCATTCAAGCTTGCTATGTATTAAAAAGGAAAAAATATATATACCATTTAAAACTGTAATTTAAAATTTAGTGAAATCTATAGAAAGTATCTTTATTTGCATAAGTTTGGTCTGTCAGACCTTGTATTAAAGAATTTTTATCTATTTGTTTCAAGTGGCATTTTTATGTTGTCTTCTGTTTCTGTTAAACAGAAAAATTATATTAAGAAACAAATTTTTTGTCAGTTAAACTCTAGTGGCTAAACCTTCGACAACAGCTATTTACATCAGACAGTACATTCTAAAATACAATAATACATTTAATATTAACTGGATTATAGTACGCATAGTACGCAAACCTTTTCTGTAACTGAATTTTGCAAATTTTATCTATTAAAAATATCTGTTGCATTCTTCATACAGTATATAATTGTAAAAAAAAAAAAAATCATACTATTCACTTTAAAGATTAGTTTAGCTGTTCCTCACAGAGCAGCAGTTTTTATCCAGTAGCTAAATCTGTGAATATGTTCACAACTCTTTGTCACTAACTATGTAGTTACATTTTGTTAGCGCCCAAAACAAGAGCTTCCTAAATAAATATGGACATCAGTGTCTCTGATTCAATGTCAAGTAATGATTGGTATAATGGAGATTAAAAAAATAATTTGTAAATGTACCTTCAGTTTAGCATCAGGGTTCAGGATCATCTGAGCTAAGTGAGCGATAGCTCCTGCATCCACTACTGTCTGTGCTAACTCTGGAGAATGCTTTGAAATATCACTGAGAGTTGAAGCAGCAATCCTTTTCAAAGCAATTTCTGGCTCCTGGATACAGAGCACTAAAAGAGGAACAGCTCCTGCATCCACCACAGCTTGTGACAGTTCTGTAGGTCCAAGGAAAGTAATTAAGTGAGTATGGGTGACTGACCCTTGTGCAAGCCATTTTTCACCCTGACAGATACAGCAAAGGAAAAAGGGGAGGGTGTAGTTCACTGTCTCGACATCTGCATTTCAAATCAGCCCTCCTGGTTTCATAAACCGTGTGGACCAATCCACAACTGAAAAGAATGCAGGTCAATAGATGGACCCCCATTTACATGCACACATTTGAGGTAGATTAGGCTGAAATGGTTTGTTATTCTGTTTTCTTTTTCTTTTTTTAAAGTAAGCAGATGTCAGCTGTTTAAACCCTGGCTATTCTACACTGATCAATAGGAAAGCATTTTATGCATGGCTAACAACAACACAGAAAGCCAAAGTACCAAAATTTTACCAACCACCTAATTAGAGAGCATTTTACCCTCTTTAAATGATAAGCAGATATTAGCATAGATCAAATGCCAAAAACAGAAATACAAAAAACATACATAAAAGATTTATCTTACATAAAAGATTGGAAAAATGGAACTTGCTGATCAAAGCTAGGTTTTGCTACCATACGTGGGACAAGACAGAATTTATACTTTAATGACATGAAAATGTTATCATACACAATTACACAAATGAGAAATATCATCAGTGGGATATTGTGTGTCTGAGATTAGTACAATATCCTTAACTAACTGCACCTTAAATAAAAAAGAAAAAAAAATCTGAGCATACGATTAGCTGACATGGACAAAAATTACACTATTAGAAATTCATTAGCTCTCTCCATGTATGCAGCATTAATCACAGTCCTAAAATAAGAATTACTGGATATCAGAAGAAAAATTTATACTATAACCAAGCTGTGCTATTTTGAAATAGTGTTGAAAAAGTGGTAAAAATCATGGGGGATTCAATAATCTATTAGGTTCTTAGTACAGTTTTGCTACACCTTATTATGCGTATCCATTATTATCTTTAACATTTATCTTGACTTACAGTACCATGGCAACATATGGCTGTTGTATTTCAAGACTCTAACTTAGCTTTTGATTTATAGTCCATCCATAAAGAGATTTTCATACTAAGAAAAATATTGCATACTTCATTAAATATACATAGACTAATATAGTTTTTCATGAAATCTAAGTCATGTCATCATTACGTTGTTAATATCCAAATAATGTTCCTGACCAGATTTGTTTTCAATTAGTGATGTATAGCTATACACTCCAATACATGTGATAAGTCAAATATTTACAGTCTGTTATTTTGTAATATTTTAAAGAAAGTATAAATATTACCTCACAAAATTATAATAATGCAGTAATTTTTAAACTAATACAAAATTACCCCTTCAAGATTCACTTTTCAAATAACTATTTGACTGAAAATGGAGAGTGTGCATCCTCCAAATACACGCAAATCGTAAGATTTCAACAAAACCCAAATGCTATATCTTCAGTTTTACAAATTTGAAATGAAATGTACCTGAAACGTATCTGAAAACAAACCTGAAAACTTAGCTAATCAATACAAGTGGTATAACCTACATTCAGCTTTTCATGGAAAAAGCCATACTTGATTTCTTCAAATTGTATTTTGATGCTGTACACTGACCAAGTGGTATACATCATGAACTACTGACCAACAGTCCAGATTAATCCATCCGTCTGTGCCTCAGAAGCAACTTGAGAGCAACCAATTCAATTGCCTACAGTCTGCTAAGAGATGCTAATATCAGGAAAATCATGTCAAGAAGGACAGGATACTACTAGAAGAATGGGTTTCTTTGATGCCTTATGAGCTGAAATCATGAAGTTCAAGTAGGGAGAGAAAGAGCAATACTTCAAGGTCACAGCTACACCCAGGCATGCAAAAGCAACCATAAAAGTTATTTTAAAAGAGCAAACTAAATCTGATTCAATTTTGATCAGTTCTTGCTGTTAGGAGTCTGACATCATTTAAATACTGACGGTGCCTGTTGGTCATGGTTAATTAAATGGTTGTTCTTTCAGTGGTGTTTATAAGCTTCATGGCTAATAACTTACCACACGTAGGGCTGGACCATGTGTCAAAAGACAGACAAGCAGTACATGGACTGTCAGAAAAACAGGAAAGCTGAGGCAGGGACAAAAGAAAATATAGATCTTCCCATCACATTCCCCTGCAAACTCAGCCCAAAACTACGATTCTAAGTATTAATGATTCTATGATAATTGTAATTCTTTTTTCTCAAAAAGAGGCTCAATTAACCTTCCCACTTGGTAGAACATCTTTAATTCAGACTACACACCAAAGGATTCATGAAATGTTGCTATCCAATTACAAAACACAGACTGAGCTGAAAAAAAATGAAGGCTGAGAAAGAGTTAAAGGAGAAAATACAGTTGTCAAGAAGAAATTTTTAAAAATATTCAGTCAAAGAAATTAAAAGAGCTGGAACAAATTACAAAAAGACTTTTCTGAACAATATGCCAAGACTGCATTATAAGGGCAAAGACAAGACCAATAGCTGAAGAAGAGAAAGACAGCAGAGAAAAACTAATTTATGAACTTCATTTAATTCCACAGGAAGTTATGAAAACCCTGGGCTTCGAACTTCAGTTTGGGGTACAACTCAAGGAACCTGTCCAATTACATGATGATAAAGTAGGACTCCTCCCTACGTGAGTGAACGTAGGAAATGTTATTCTACGTATGCTCAGAGACAAGAGAACGAAGACTCAAAACCCACCATAAATTAGTTGCTTTTGTCCAGAACGGTATGAGGCAGATTTTAGCAAATGGAGATACTGCAGACATGAAGACAGACTGACACGGAGGTAGAAAAAAGACTGATAAAGAAAGACTTCGGAGTTTAAGATGTTACCAGTTCAACTAAAAGTTGTAGTAGAGTTGTACTGATTTGTCTCAATACAAGAGTACTCATCAGGGACTAAGAAATTAATTCAAAGCAAGCTGAGGCCTAGTCATGCGTTTATGTGATCAGGAAGAGTGGAAAGTGAACGAAGAGGAGTCAGTAAGATGCTGACTACATACCCATTGAACTCAGTGGGAAGTCTTACAGGATTCATCTAACCTGGTTTAAGTTGTTACTAAAAAAAATCCATACTAACATTAACATGTTGGCAATAATAGTATGGATAAAAAAAAAAAGATTAGGGAGAAAAGATGAAGGTGAGAAAGTGAATGTGCAGGTAGTCCCCAGAGGAGGAAAATCAGCTCTGAACAAATGCCATATTCACATAGTGGAGCAGCAGCAAAACCTTCTTTGCTTGGAAGCAAATGCAAGTTTCAGTCCAGACCAGGGTTCTCAAACAGACCCTGCTGTGGTGGCAGGTGTATCCACAGGAAATAACAGGTTTTGACCAAAACAACCACCCATACTATATTTTTCTGAGGACTGTGTGATCATGTAACAGCCACAGAGGAAGACTCTAATCCCCACAAGTAGCCCAAGGGCTGCACTTCAAAATCACACGTTTATGCAGACCGCTAAGGTGAGAAAGTGAATGTGCAGGTAGTCCCCAGAGGAGGAAAATCAGCTCTGAACAAATGCCATATTCACATAGTGGAGCAGCAGCAAAACCTTCTTTGCTTGGAAGCAAATGCAAGTTTCAGTCCAGACCAGGGTTCTCAAACAGACCCTGCTGTGGTGGCAGGTGTATCCACAGGAAATAACAGGTTTTGACCAAAACAACCACCCATACTATATTTTTCTGAGGACTGTGTGATCATGTAACAGCCACAGAGGAAGACTCTAATCCCCACAAGTAGCCCAAGGGCTGCACTTCAAAATCACACGTTTATGCAGACCGCTACAACCACAGTGCTAAAGATTCCACTGGAACCAGTGGGAAAACCTTTCATCAGGAGAAGGATGGAGGTCATTAATTACAGGGCAAGCTTAGACCCTGGAATAAGACAAAGTTACTGCTAGACTCAAATCACTGAAGAGCTGAGCAACCTGGTCTAACCTTGTAGCTGACCCTGCTTTGAGCAGGAAGATAGACTAGAGACCTCCTAAGGTCCCTTCCAAGCTGAGCTATCCTATGATCCTAAGGGTACCACTGTATGACAGAAAATAAGCATAACTGCACTCTCAGCAATATACTTGAGTATAAATAGTGTTGTTTATTTTTGTTTTCCTACCAATTTACAATATGCTGAAGCAGGTAGGAGACAATTAATAAATTTTTATGTAAGCAAAGCAAATGGAAAGCTAAGTTATTTGCATATCTCGAACATAAGAATTTTGCATTTTAAAAGTAACTGAATATGGCATAAGTAAAAATTTACAAAATACTTTTCATAAACCTGATGGTATTTTGATGGTATTTGAAACACTTTACACTTCTTTTCAAACACAAATAGTAGAAACAATGAATGGCAAAATTACAGCATACTGATCTGTATACTTTGGAGTAAGATCAGCGTCTGAAATTCAGCTCAAAGGGATCTTCAAGAAAGAGCAGAACTGCAAGAGCTGTTCCTAAATTTTGGAATCTGACCTGGCAAGATTTCTAGTGTCTTCAAATCTCATGAGACATCTGTCTTGACCTAAAATCTCACAGGCCTTCCGGAGACATCTGTTCACAGAAGAACTGCATTTTAAGAGATCGTTGTATGAAGACAGTAGGGAACTTGCTAATCAGAGAATGTTTTCATCAGGAAAAAAAAAAAGAAGTCTTGATTTCTCAGAATGGAAGCCTTTTCATGGGAACATACACCGCAGATCCTAGAGAGCAGCTTTACCAGGTCATGGATGGAATTTCTGATTAAAAGCAGGGAGACCCTCCCATTGCAAACAGTTATCGCCGAATGCTGGGAGCCTTTGCTTGCATTGAGGGAGACAGAGGTTCACATCCTGCCTAAGACAGATCGGGACTTTAATCCGTCTCCCACATACATCCCAGACATATGCCCTAATTATTGAACTTCTCTTGCTGGGGCAAATAAGCCTCCCTACCCCCCAGTCTTTTCAGGAGAGAAAAAAAAATCTTGTCTTAATGTTGTCCCAGTTTGGAACTGAAACAACTTTTGAAACTGAAAAACCTTTCGTGGGTGGGGAAAACCATTTCACACCCAACTCTATTTTTAGAGTTTAATCTGCAATATGTGTCCACAGACAGTCAATGACAGAAAATAATAACGGCCAGATTTTGTCAACACAAGCATGTGAGTCTAATCCAGAGTTTCTTGAACAGTAAACACCAGATGTTGGTAAGAACAGGTCCATCTATCTTTGTATCCCATCTCCAACAATATCCTGTTGCAAAGGCATGCTTGTAGGAGTGTAAGAAACATACCACGCACAGTGATCTTTCTTCAGTAGAACTCCTCTACTTTCAGTAATCATTTTAGAGACTTCCTGTGACTGTGTTATAGAGGAAGGTAAATCCCCCAAGTTGGCTGTAGCTGGGCAGAGGAAGAACAATTTTTTTCATGTTGTTTTGGTTTGGTTTGGGGTTTTTTGGGGTTTTTTTAACTGATTACATCTAGGGATCTGTCCATGTCCTGATGCTTGCAGCTTGGTAGCACTTGCAATTTCAACCTAATTTCTGAAAAAGCTGTTCTTATTGCTGGCATAAATTGACACAAGACATGCACCCATTCACTGTCAGTGAATAAATAATTCATAACCATGGAATAAAAATTTGTACAAGGAGTTTGTTGCCTTCACTACCCCCACATCATCTCCATCTTTGCAGACAATGCCATCACAGAGTGAACTGGATCACCCTAAAGATCAGCCAGCATTCATGCAGTGAATAGCATGAAGGGCAATCAAAGTGAGTCAATATTGATTTACTGACATAACAAAACTACAGAAATGTTTATGTTAAGAGTAACACAGACACACACTTACACTACACACATTTATACAAAGGAACACTTTCAAATGACACTTAAACAAATATCTTTCAGATGGAAGCAACAATTATTTTCCACCAAGGGTGGGATTCAGACCCGGTGACCAAAGGATAAAAGATCTTTAGCACACAGAGGTGCCCCAAGAATGAACTTGTTCCCCAGAAAAAGCAGTCCGTTAGGAAGGTGCTGACAACCTTGGAGTCTGTTCCAGTAAGTTAACCCTCTCTCTAAGTGGTAAGGGGAAATCCCCCATGCCTTCTGCAATCCAACACTCCATATTGATTAAAAAAAGAAAGAAGATCACTTCCAAATTCAGTCTATGCACATTTTAAAGCCAAAACCAAACATAAATGCATGAGTTAATGTTATGATCCTAGAATAAGTTTAACTTCAAACAATATGAACACAAGCCATTTCTCCCACTCTTTCCAGCCAGCAGTTTCTTACCTCAGTTCTTTGATTCATAGCTCTAAACTTTTACTGGAACTATATAAATAGCTGGTAAAAGAATTATCAACCACGTGGATCAACTTTTAAATAGGAACGTGACACTGCCAGTGAGTTATACAACTGCTTGTGAGACAGCAGTGAACTGCTCGATATCAGATTCCTAGGATCTATTCCTGACTCTCAGAGAAGAGTGTGGTCTACTGGCTAATGATAACATAGTCAGCGCAATGAATTTGGCACATTTATCCTGCAGGCACTGCTGCAAGCTGAATGAAACCTGGTTCTGCCCAGGCTCCTCCATTTTGCTATGTATATAAAATAAGAACTAATGTTGAGCAAAAGAAACTTTGTTCCACAGTAACAGTTACACAATACATAAAGATTCTGAAATCTCTTCATGAAGGAGAATAAAACAGAGTGTCCCTTCCCGGCCATGGGCCCAATGCATCTCCTCTTAGAGCACCTCTCATAACTGGGCACCGCAGGTGTCAGATATGCCAGTTTCCCACAAAAGGTACAGCATTGTCAGATTGGTATAGTTAGAGTAGGTTTTTATTCCAAAATTAAATTTTTATAACAGTAGAGAAGAAAAAGCATATTGTTCTATTTATGAACATTACAATAATGCAATTTATTGTAACTCTTACATAGCATTAAGCTGAAAGATAACACATGTGAAACTTGTTACCTGAATTGTGTCGGGCAATATACCCAAGTGCCCAAGATGCAGCTTCTTTGACTCCAGGGTCAAAATCTTCCAAGCAAATCACAAGCATTTCCAGTGCTCCACACTGAACTATTGCCTGAGCTAGCTGTGGAGAATGTTTACCAACTGCTCTTAGCACAAATGCAGCTGCTTTCTTGTAGAAACGCTATACAAATCAGAAAGAAAGAAAAAAAAGCTTTTACTAACATTAAATAGTTCAAAGCATAATACAGTACAGACATGCATAAATTAAACTTTTTTAGTAGCAGCAATATCTCATACAGATCCAAATCAGGACCACCAGACATCACACAATGAACCTTACAGTCCTTCTTTGAGACAGCTCATTATCTAAAATTTGCAGTAAGTGCATAAACAAACAGAAAAAAATGAGAGGGCTGAGAGGATATGGGGAAAAGATAATAGTCTAGATAAGTCTGTTTGTTTAAGTGAGTAGTGAATGATAAGAGCTGCAAAAACAATAGCTCTTAACATATTTAACCAGATTACACAGGTTATGCAGGGCAACCTCCTAAAATAATTCTACCCATCTGTGACACTTGCAAGGTTTCACAATTTCTAACGTATATACCCTCACAACATCTCTATGAGAAAAACATTGTTTGCATTTACAAACAGGAAACAGAGGCACAGAGAACTAGATCCAACAAAATGGTTTAGGATCTGAATCCTGAAATGTCTAAATACTGCCTAAGCCCACAGTTAAGATCCTGAAAACCCATCCCACCAAACACCCACACTGGATGACCCTCAGTTTTGACCAGGCAGCCTGTGATTCTATTCCTGCATGTGTCCAGAAACAGCTCACTTTTGACAGGACTAAACAGCTTGGCATCTCTGTTACAAGTTCAAGCGAAATCCAAGCACTTGTCTCAGTTCTACCCATCTCCCTCAGTGCTGGACCAAACACATGTTTTGAGCATATATATGGCATACGATGCTGCACATATCACGGGGTTCCACGTGAATTACGGTGGTGGTTGTGATTTCTTCTAAAAGCAGAGTTAAAGTTTTCCCCAAAAAAGTCATATTTCAGTCTCCTCCTGCAGTTTCATAGCTATCATTGGGACGTGGAAGCTGAAGATTAAATTTCTTCCCCTGCCTTGCAGTTTCAAAATCTAGAGCCCAGTTAAAGCACTCTGGCCACAGACAACTGTGTTGGGAGAAAGACAGTTCAACTCCCTCTTGAAGCCACTATGCAGCAATGAGTGCAAGATTCATTGGGACACAAATAATCGACTGCTACATCCACGTGCCCGAAGTATGCTTTCCAGCCTGGCACTTGACAGATCAGCCCTACAGACTAGCTCTAGAAGGCTCTCTGTCTGTGTGCCTGCTGGC
This sequence comes from Aptenodytes forsteri, assembly GCF_000699145.1. Lineage (NCBI taxonomy): Eukaryota > Metazoa > Chordata > Aves > Sphenisciformes > Spheniscidae > Aptenodytes > Aptenodytes forsteri. The sequence goes on from NW_008794911.1 coordinate 4,341,837, forward strand.
TTTAATCTCGTTCCAGGATGCTTGATTCTCCCCTCCTCTGCACAGGGAGCCCGGGCACTTCACAGTGCTCGATTCCTAATGTCAAGGTACCCAAAACTTAAAACAACACAAAGCCCACATCCCTTTTGGATCAAGTCCAGAGAAACAACGAACCACGTGAGTGCTTTTGTGCATCCTGTGAGGTTCCCAAACACCTTTGAAAGTCTGATCTAAAGCACTAAGGTATGGCAACAGGGGAGCATCTGCAATGGCTCCACAGGAAGCAAAAGGGACGCAGGCCCACTCCCTGGCCCTGAAGGGAAGTGACACAGCATACCACGTCCACCCACCTAAACGCCTCTTCCCTCAAAGCGCAACGGCCTCATCTATACTACTGGAAACTGTCCCCACCTTGTGCTATCTCCTAAACCATGTCCAGGCATTGCCGAGTAGTTTGATGGTTGGCATTGGCTAAAACCAACATTAACAATTAAAGAGCACAGTCATCTTCCAGTGCTCAAACACATGCCTTGACCCTGCTTAGTTTACCAGTACTGATATAATTCCTTGATGCCGAAAATCCAGTCTTCTAAGTTAAGGCCTACAAGCAGGTATATTAAACATAATTTACAAGCAAAGCATTAAACATCATTTAGGGGGAACAGAATTAAAGGGAAATAGTACAGACAAATGGTCAAACACCTAGCTAATGCAAGTTACTCTAAGTTTTGCTGAACTCAATGGAGCTATAGTTGTTTACACCAGTCTATGTCTGTGCAAATATGGGTATGTTATTTCTGTTAAGTAATTCTGTTCCTGGCAAAGAAAAACACTTCTTTGTTTTTATTATTCAAAACACATTTATTTACAAACAAACCGTATTCACAGGCACAGTCAGAACACACTGTAAAACTGTGTTTTGCTCAGTTTAATTGACAAAACATTGATCTGGGATGTGACCCTGTAACTGTTCTCCATAAATCAGTAGAATCAATACTTATTGTGTGCTCAAAGAATCTCCTCCTTAAATATAGATGTTGATACATGAAGAGTGGAATGGAAACATATCTCGGTTGGGTTTTTTTGCCTATGGGAAGTAACAAACTGCATGCATTGCTAAACTCTGCATGAACTGGATAATGAGTTTCCTTCACCTGCCCTCAGTCACCAAGGCATAGTAGGCTTTCCATGACCTCACACTAATCTTGCTGCTGCCCCAAGTGATTCTGAATTACAGCCATCTCGATGTAATGACAGAATGGGCAGTAACATGGAAGAGATAAATCAGAGTACTCAAGCTAATTTAGTGAGGGCTTTGAGTTGTAGCAGGGGGATAGTGTCCAAACCAAAATAGGGGATAGTTTTGGTCCCCTTCTTCCCTTAAAAATAGAAATAAAATAACAAAAACAGTTATAAACTTGTCTAACTAAAACCTTAACTTTCTTTCCATACTATACCAGTTTCTTTAGCTTTTCTTTTTTTAAGATTAATTGTATAGGCAATGACCTATATGCACAAAAAAAAATACGAGTACTTACATTTATGTTTTCCTGAAAAGACTGAAAATGAAAATATATAGTTTTCCAAATTATATTTCCATTGAAATCCTACTTCTCCTAAATCTAATAAATCAAAACTGCAACCTAAGTATGGCTGTGATATCAATGTACTTAACTTCCAGCTGTCTCTTTCTTTTTCCAGTTATTAGGAACCTTATTTGAAAGTATTTCTGTTAATCTAGGTTAGGATCACTGGAAAATCAAAGCTGGAATATACGCAAAACCTGAAGAAAAATTGCAAGAAGGGAGAAAGAGACCACCAGATTTATTTGCATTGCAATTGTGACTACACGTTTGTTTGTTTTTGACAAATATGAAGATGAAAACCTTTCAGTATATTTTCCTGTGTCAGTGGTTTGATATTTCTCATGCTACAGATTTCCAAAAGGCTATGTTTGGAGATATTAAATATTTCATTACAGAAGTTCAGGTTTTTTATATGTATTTTACAAGTGGCTGGTATTGTCCACAAATTGTAGTCAATTATCACTACAGCTTTCAAATTGTCTCATTTCAAAAGAGAGACCTTTTACAAAGCATCACTCAACATTTTAAAAACATAACAGTGCTCTGAATATATTTCCTATCGTGCACTAAAAGGTAAGATGATATTTTAAAGTCAAGCTGATTTGAAGTCAAACTTAGGCACACAGTACACATTGATCTCTCAGGGGTTCAAACATACATGCTGTCTCTGACTTCAGTACATTTATTGCTGTATTAGAATAACAGCACATAGCTGATACAGAAAGATTTCCCTTGCCCTGTGCAATAGAAAAAAAAAAATGATTACTTAAGAAAACAATGATGCCTTACATTCTGCTCAGACAATGAACACACAAGCTGTGGAAGAATGTCTCCCTTCACGACGGCCTCTGCCAGGTCATCGTTATAATTGGCAAGTCTCCCAAGAGCCAAAGCAGCAGTCTGTTGAATAGTTGGGACGACATCCAGCAAAAGAGGTCTCAGCAAAGACATTACACCTGAGTTACACCACGAAGAGAAAAGCCCATTTGGTAAGCAGAAATTTTTCTAAACATTTGCCTTTATTCATAAAAACCTATTAAATTAAATTACTCTTCCAGGTAATAAGAACTTGTAGGAAATCCAGGTGTTCCACTGAAATGAAGTCGGCACTTGGATAGCACTGCTGATGCATAGCAATGTTTCTGCCCATTTTTCATAAGTACAGAACACTTCTGAAATATCAAAAAGTCACATGTAGAAATAAGCTATATTCAAACATCTATAAAATACATGTCTTCAGGTATACACAAGAAAATAAGGTATATTCAAACATATATAAAATGCATGTGTTAAAGTATGCACAGGAAACTATCTGGAGGTCCTGGTGATCTGACATTGGCATGTCACTCATTCAGCATGCCAGCAGAACCTCTGCGTTGAATTACACCAAATTACATTTCATCTATTATAAGCAATGATTGATTTGGGGACCAATATCCGTAATATATTACACTCCATATAGAAGAGTTGAAGATTTTCTTATCAAGTTATTATTTATGATGTGTTTTCACTGATGAGTCCACAGTGTATCAGTTAAACATGAAAGAATATGAAAGTCCATTCCCTAAGGTGGTCTTACAATACATACTTGAAATTATAGGTGAGGTAAGCAGCCGTGACATGAACCATTAGCAGTTACGGCCTAAGAAAGTCCTTACATGAATAAACATCTGGCTAAAAATAGGAAGAGTAAACTTTCCATTTTTGCAATAGGAGGGAGGAGGTCACGGTGCAATTCTGCAGGCCTCTGTGTATTCATCAGTGATCTGGAACAGCATGAACAGTTAAGTGAGACTTTGCTGGTGACTCAAAGTTATTCAAGGTAGTACCAGTGAGGGAAACTGTAAGGAACTAGAGACTCAATGACTGGATAACAAAATGGCAAGTGAAATGGAACACATATGGGGAAGCCAATCCCAACCTCACATATGCAGTGATAGACCCCAAACAGATCACTACCACCCAGGAGAAAGATCTCAGTGTTAGAACAGACAGTTCCACGGAGATACCAGCTCATTGCTCAGTAGCAGAGAAGAAACTTTACCCACAGAAGTATACAGAGCACTCAGGATTATCTGGAAAGGAATAGAGGCCAAAGCAGAGACCATCACTATGCTATTGTATAAATCTATCCTACATTTAATACCCTCCCCTAGAGTAGAACTGAAAAAGGTTCAGTGAAAGGCAACAAGGATGATCAAAGATGACCACTCTGTATGTGGAAGCTCTTCCTACAGTTAAATTCTTCAATAGGGATATAGATGAGATCCACACGGTTACATAAAAATATGATTTGTAAGGTCTGGGAAGGGAAAATTACTTGTATTGCGATTCTTTGAAAGTGCTGTCCCTGTACCAGCCAGCTGCATGAATTAATACTTCTGAGCTTTATACCTCAGCCAGAAAGCAACGCTCTCTGAAGATGCAGAAGTGCTACAACAGAACACCAAACACTCTGAGCTACAGTCAGAAATCTCCATATCAGCTGTCTCAGTTCCTTCCACTACATTTTTTTGCTAACAAAGATAAAGATTAGCTGGGTGACTGTGGAAGAAAGCAAGACTTCCCTTCTCAAGGGCTCGTGTGGTTATAAGCACTGAACAAAGGTCTTTTGGTGCGACAGTCCCACAACAGTGGGATCACTGCCTAATGGCAGATGATACCCAGGTGTTGAACAGGCACACCATGACACGGAAAAGCTGAGCAAGGAATAGTCCAAAGGGATGGAGGCTATAACAAGCTACATCCGTAGCATACTTCTGTATAGAAGAGCACTCTGAAAAGAAAAAAAGTAAGTTGAGCAGCAGTGTAATTCTCACAGAGAATATTTATTTTAAATTAAAACCAAATTGCTCCCAGCAAGAAGAAAATAGCCTAATAATCTACACATGGCTCAAAGAGGGGGGTGGGAGGTGTGGTAAAACTAACCATGGAGGCCATGCTGACCACTAATGAATTTGTTCTGGGAAGGTCAATACTCCAGACAGAAGCTGCACTGCCATGAGAGGTAGGGCCTCCCAGGATGTCACAAGTCAAAATAACACAGGTCTCAGGGGGGCACGCAGTAAAAGGAGAAAAGTGAAATGAAGTTATGATGTCAAATAGCACTACAGAAGCACCAAAAATGGCTCTGTAACATGCATTCATTGAATGCGTACATGTAGAACCTATGGAAATAGGTCTGCAGTATAGCTGGGGCCTGCTTGCACTTCTGTCAAAGTCACTGGGAGCTGAAAGAGGCCTCCTGTGTACCAACAGACAAAAGCTAGATCCTCCAGTATTGTAAGATCAATGTGAATTAATTTAGCGCTTTGCAGAAATCACTACTTCAGAATGTGGTCATCATATTGACAACTTCTCACAAACTCTCCCAAATAGCAGGTATGGTCTCATTAGCAAGTTATGCTTCATATCAAAATGCACTAAGTACTTTATATGACAAATTAAAAGTAAAAACAAATAAACATGTCAGTTGGAGCCAACCCTGTATATCATCTATAGCGAGCTATCTTCTAGCAAGTCACCTGCACCCTCTATGGGAGGGCATTTTCTTGCCCTTCCCTCTAACATCAGTTGCATGGTCAAACAGCTGCTGAAATTCCTAAGGGGACCTCATGCTGTTCTGACTCTATTTACACTCAAGGTATTTCAGTAAAGCAGGAACAGTTAGGAGTAGTACACTTGTATTTGGTGTACAGATAGTACATTTGAGCCCTTAACTTGCGACAATATGAAAACAAGATTATTTAATAAATTAAAAAAAGAAAGGGGGGGCAGGGAGAGAAAAAAATTAGTTTTAGTGACATAAAAGAGACTGTTAGAAGTGGTTGGGGGAGAAGGAAACTGCACTTCAGTGTACAGTGTCCTGACCCTAGAAAAGCCAAGAGCCTGATGGGTGGGCCATTCAACCAGGATGTGGCAGTCAGTTCAATTCTAATTATGGTCTCAAAATCCAGTGATATTTAAACAGACTAGAATCACCTTACCCAGGAGGAATCCATGAGCTAGATCCAGACCATGTGACATGTTTCTGGCCTGCATAATATACCTAGACACAGCAAAATGTAAAACCACATTTAAGAAAGTTTACATACATATGCCTTGAGTTGTCCCAAATATGAGATTCATATCATTTGTATTTTCAAGATTAGCTGATACAGATTTCACTTTTAGAACAGGCTAAAAAGCCTTGAGCCTGAAAACGCTTCCAAGCAGCATGCCTCCCCATGACCAATACCATTCATTTCATTGTAGCATAAGCCATGTAAAGCTTGGTGATGACATTTAAGTGTCAGCACAAAACATTTTACTGCGAATTGTTTTAGCTGATGAAACTGAAGGTGAGGAAAGAGATGAAAAGTGAAATGGGAGTGACTGTTTGAAGAAAGGACACAAGATGCTAAAACAGGATTGAAAAAAAAAACAAACAGTGAATGGATGGTTTAGAAATAATAGAAACTGTGCTGATCCTCAAGGAGACTATATTTTCCCAAAGTGATGTCTGAATGTGAGAAAAGACAGTGAAAAAATAATTATCATTACAAGAGCTTTGGAGGAACACGAAAAAGAAAAATCAATTCCTGTTGCTGTACAAGCCTTATATTGACATCAAATTAACTGAGAATTGAGAGAAGTGTATAGGCCTAGATTATGCCTGTGCATTGAACATAATTAAAAGCTTCTACCTCTACTTCCCACCTTCTCTAAAAAGTTTCTTTCTCTGCATCAAGATGCTATCCATCATTTTCTGACTACTCTGCAATACCAACTGCTTGAGGAGTTTTCACTATTGTCATGATTTTTACATCTTCGGCAAACCAAGTATTTCTTTCTTTACAGCACTTAAAAAATAAACAATTAATTCTGAGAGTGTGAAAACAGCTACGTAGAGATTATGTGGTCTCCACTAAAACACCTACAGGAAAATGAAGATGTCCACCTTTCCTTCTGACTTTTGAAGACAGTGCTGGAAAGGACAGATGTGCCTAACACAGGAGGAGGCTTTCCTGTCCTGGGCTCAACCCAGCTCCTTCTCCCAGAGATAGCTATATTTGGTGAGTTCCTTTACTTGATCTCTTCCTTTCTTTTGACTGTCCTGTCTACAGCAAAGTCTACCCCTCTTCTCCAAAGAGTTCCAAGCCAGGATTCCTATCCGCATTTTGAATTAAATTCAAATTTATTTAACATTATCTTAGAGCAGGAAAATAGGTAAGAACCTTCCAACAACTTCCTTTTACCTCTACCATTCACTCAAGTGAACAGGGCCATACAGAGCAGAGAGTAGCAGTATCTTGTAGGAGAACTCTTTGGTCTTCTTCTAAATAAGTCTGTTGTGCCAGAAGTAGGAAATTCATTAACTCTAATTCAAAGGCAGCAACACAGAAAGTAAACTACAAAATAAGGCATTTAGACCATTGGACTAGATTTGTTTTGGAAGAGTTCCCACTAGCAACTCAGAAACAGGGTAACAAAGAATTACTGCCAAATATTCTCTCTTGCATTATGGAACCTTGACTGACCTTGGGCAAGGAATGATTCCCCTTTCTATCCTCAGTTTCCCACTCAGATTTGTTTCAAAGAACGACACACTTGAGGAGTGTGTATTAAGGGTGATTCAGCTTCTAAGTGGAGCCTGATGCACTTTCTTTTAGCAAGCAAGTGCTGGCTGCTGCCTATCTGGAAAAAAAAACACTCAGGGCAGCAGCAGGTTCCAAGTTTTTTCATTCCAAGTTTCTGTAGCCAAACAGTCAGCCACTATTCTGAAGATAGCAATCTTTGGTCATTTTGATTTCTTGGGGAAAACCACCTGGAAGTCATGCAGAATCCCCCTACTCTCCTCCCACACCCGCCAAACCCTTGTCAAACCTGACGAGTCACAAGTCAGAGAAATACCACTCTACATTTGAAATTCTCTCCATTTCTGCACCTGAAGATGACCATTCCCACCCTACTCTCCTTCCTTAAAAACAAAATTTATATATGTTTTAAAATGTAAATGTGGAAAAAAGTCATTCTACACTAGCGTTGTCTCTGGACACACTCATCTTGAAGATGCTGTCCTTCTAATTTATGCTTTGGATCAAATATAATATTGCCTTCTCATTTTTGTGTGCTACCCATTATACTAAGAATATTCACCAAGCTAACATTAGCACTCAAACATTCATCACATCACCTTGATTTTTCAGGGCTCCTGATGTCAAATTCAGCTGATTTAACAAGGAAATAAGATGGAAATTTATTTCTGCCTCACCCCAACTCCCTATCTTCAACCACCCTTTCCTAGAAGCAGCACAGCAGAGAGTTTTAAGTACGAGACTTAAAACAAATTTCCCAGAACAGTGAGAGAGAGAACTTTCACATTCACTCGTCTTGACACAGCCTCTTCCAGAGACGACATGGTACATACATCTCAAGCACATACTCAAGCGTGACTCACCCCGAGAAAGGACTCCTCACTGTGACGGTTCCATGCACAACACAACTACAATCCTTCAAATATCAAAGAGAACATAAATACAGTTTGGTAACAGAGACTCTGGGTAATCAAGTAATTCATACAGCAATTACCAGATGGTGTGGGACATAATGCAGATTCAGTTTGACAGCAGGGCTGGAGATTTCTGAAGGATCGAGGAGCAGTAAGTTTCTCCTCCTTAAAAGCTGATCTGGCTGATCATTTCCCAGACCCTGTTTCTGTATTAACAGAGCAGAACTAATCCTGTTCCAAGAGGACTGAGTTTCTGAAAGTGCCCCTCACAGGGCTAGTTAGTGGCCACCACACAATCCTTCACAGACACACCAAAACCAAGGTGGTCACAAGGAGCTGCTTCTTTTTAACAGCCAAGATGAGACTTTTTCAACAGTTAAGATGAGACTGAAGTTTCTAACAAATTCTGACTTTGAAATTTTACTTGCAAATCTCCTCCAAACAGGCCAGGAGGCTGAGAAGAGGAGGAATCCTGGAGCAGTTGAGCTTTCAGTTGATTGAGTTACAGAAAAAGCCAGTCCTCCAGCTTCAGCTGCATTTACTTTCTCCTTCTCTGTCATCTTTCTGGTACTTTCCTTAATACACAGCCTCCTTCTTCCCTTCATCAGGCACCACCACATCATCAAGCCTTAGGGAAAGCCACTCTCCTCACTTCATCTACTACAACTCCAAAGATAACCTTTTGCCTTTCATGTCACGTTGCATACTTCTCTCCCACTTCTCCTCCCACTAAAGCTCAGCAAAGCTTTTAATTCAAAATAAAAATAATTTAAAAAAAAAAGTGCATCCTTCACAAGAGAGGGTGCATAAACCCAAACGTTGAAACCGGCTATATGGGGGCACTGGAGTCTGTCCATGCATATCCACTTGCAAGGTCCAGATAGGGCAAGAACACAGATGCTTTAAGGGAGCAGCTCTTTTTCTGCACAGCTGACTCGACAGCCATCCTACCTACACACCCGATGGTCCCAGCAGGCTTTCTACAAAGCGATGTGCTATCAGAGCACATTCTTTAATATTATTTAAAATGTGGAACTACATCCTGAAATCCCTTCCCAGAGCCTGATCCTCCTTACACAGGGCCAAGTGTCCAACTGCCACATTCAAAATAGGTACATTTAAAATACATACACTAGAAAGAGAAGTTGAGAAAAGCATGGGCAGAAAGACTCAATGTAATTGGATGAGGGAAATAAATTTGAACAGCCTTTTCTCAAAAATAAAGACTCCTAAAACCACTCCAAAGATTTGGAAATACAGCTTTTAAAGCCTGTCGCCAGTGGAATAGCTCTGGAGCCAGGAGAGAACTAACGCTCATGACATCATCCTTTACCTGCATAAAAACAGACCACAAAGTAGGAGATGATCTGCCATGCCACACGGGTTTGTGATGGAGCCCTAGTCTGATGCAGACAAGCCCTGCCCCCAAGCTATAGCCTCTTGCCAACACAGATTGTGAGGAACAGATACAGGAGAAGATGCCCAGAGGTAAAAGAGGAGGAGAGGACTCGGTCCTGGAGTATAGCTTGTATGCTGGAGTGTAAGGCCTCAGAAGTAGCTTGATACCAGGCAGAATGGAAAGGAAACCTGGGCTTAGGGTTGTGGGCTGATGGAGTCGGAGGACGGTTGGAAGAGATTCACTGGGAAAGGGTCTGCCTTTACACTGACATTTTGGAACTTTCCTGGAACTCTGCAGACTGGCCAGCGAGTAGGTAAGGCAGAGGAACAGAAGTTGAAGTTATCTGCCTGAAATGATAAAAATACCCCGGCAGCAATGAGAAGGGAACCCAGGTGTGCAGGGTCCCAACACACAGAGTCCCATGGCAACACACAGGCTGCTAGACCACACAGCTTCAAATTTCTTTTTCCATGTTCCAGACTCAGCTTTCCCAATGACTTCCACAGCCATTATGCTTAAGAATGTGATCAGCCCCAAGAAAGGGGTTAAAGAGGTGATCTTGTAATATCTTTAAAGTCAAAGGCTAAGTTGCAAGACTAAACTGTTTCTTAATCCCAACGATATCCTTAAATAACTTACAAATTAAAAGCAACGATCCCACCACAAGCTCTAATGCAAAATAAATAAATAAAAATTTAATTCATGAGAGAATACAAAAATGAATACCCAGAAGTAATTCAACTCTTATTCTGATACATTTATTAATGCTGAATTGTAAATGCCTTTAAAAAAATCAAAACAAAACGCTATTTTAAAGGGACTATTTATTTACAGAGTGCTGCACTTCACAAGGCAGATGAAGAAAGAAGAATTGGGCCCTCAGTGACTACCACTCTTAGAAACATACTGGAACCAGTTCAGATTTTCTCCTAAATTTTCTAAAAGACAGAAAGCTGCCTAAATCTCAGTGCAAGAAAGAGAGCTCAAGTTCATCTGCCATTATAATTGAAAATAGTCTGTTTCTAGGATTTTAAATTTTGGAAGTGTGAGGGGGTGTGGAGCTCAATAATGCATTCCAGTACCAAACTTCATGAGCTGTAGCTGCCAAATGAATAGATTTCTTTTCAAAGAGTATGTTTAAAACCATTACTATCAAAGTAGCTTCTCCCATTAGTCAGCAGCCCTCCAGAAAGGAGATTTCATAAATTAATTGTCTGTCATTGTTCCAAGTATATATTTACTAAACGGAAAAAGTTTAGGAGTTTTGGAGGAGATTTTTTTTCCAAGTACCCATTAATTAAACATTCAAATAACAAATCCTGCAATTATTATTCATGGTAGTATTTAATCATAAGGAACAACCTTATCAAAGCCAACCACAGAGTTGGAAAACACACAGGAATGAGCTCTGACAAAGGAATTTCTCTGATCATTCCTTGCACTTCCCTGCCACCAGAAAGCTGTTGAGCTCCCAGGCACTAACCCCCCAGGACATTCCTGACCACAAGAATGCCAGTGCCATGCAAATGTGTCAAAGTCCAGGGCTAGATTCCAGTTCCCTGGTTACAACCACTTTCGGGACTTCTGCTCAGTGGGAAAGGCAGCTCCCAGAGCTTGATGGGATACAGAAGCCTCAGAAGAGAGATGCCCTGGGAGAAGGTGGCCTTCCTGTTGACCCTCTCTGACCTTCTTTCCAGCTTGCCAGTTCCCACTAGTTTTCCTTACAGGTCATACATAGGAGTCTCCACAATAATGGTACCTTAAGGTTCCTCAACAGCCAAGCCAGCATAAGAAACTCCCACCTCTGATCCTGGCTGCTTGCTCCCCTCCGTGCTGCAGTCTGCCACCTCCTAATTTGCAACAATACCACTGCTTGTACCTGGTTTAATACCACAGAAGCAGGGCTTATAGTGTAGTCAAGAATTATTTTTTTAAACATACTTCCATCTTTCATGATGTTAGCATGGTGTCCAGAGACACCTCCTCAAAGAGTAAGGTCTCGAACTAGTATTTATAAGATATTAAGTATTTATCAAAAGGACTTCTAAAAATGGGGCCAAACGCTTTATTCCTTGAGCACTGATCTGTCACTGCTGCCAGTCTGAATTTTGGATATTCTAGGAATATAAGCCGAGGCCAATAATACAAGAGTACACTACAGTACGTTTTAAGGGCTCAATTTTGTTCAAATTCAAGTCACTGTAATCTTGTCTTCTCCTTCAGCAGAAGATCAAACCTTCAGATCCAACCAAAGAACCCTGCAAGGTGCCTCTGACTCCTAAAGCTAATGGAAAATGACAGCAGGCAAAGACTGTCCGCATTTTCTTAAAACAGTGATCTCCCTAAGGGACAGCTAACTTTCTTTACCAGAATAAGAAACGAGCCCCCAGTCCTTTTATATATGGATTTATACAGAGATAAATGTATAGACAGACATCTTTCTTTCTCAAATCATTGCTCCAGAGCTCACTAGATCAAGGCCATAAAAGGTACGCCAGTTATCTGCTAGACAGCTATGTCTCAAAATATTTGTATAAGTGCTTTAAAAAAGGACCAAATCACATTTTATTTGGGAGAGGTTTTAAAAAACACTTAATCACATTTAATTTAGGAGGAGGTTTTATAACCTGTATCTAGCACATCCAGAAAAGGTCAAAACTAACAGCTATCATTTTAATTATATAACTGAATTAGTTTTAAAGGCACAGGTTGGGGAAGAGGGTAAAATATTTGTGGGCCTCAGCCATTCAAATAAATTGTAATAGGAAACACTATTATTTGCAGACATTCCCTTCTTTTCTAGCATCTGAAAAACTAAAGCCTGTGGAAAAGCTGTTCAGTACCAGAATGAGCCAAGAAGGATGATAACCTACACAAATGCATACTTCCACATTACTACCCCAGAGCCTGATCCTTGTAAAATTAACCTTCAAACCAACACTGGCTGTGCACAGAAGAAAGTTTCGAGCCTCTGAACTGATTATTTCTTCTGCACAAGCAACAAATCAGTTCCAAGGTAAATCAGATTACATCAAATAATTATTTTAAGAAGAAATACAATGTAATTAAAGTTAGCTTGGCACATTGTTTGCTTTCTTAAAATAGAAACTTTCTGCATTTTTAAAAACACTGAACTGTAAGAAGCCTGCCTAAATGAGATCTCTCTATGAGCAGCTGAAACCAGAACTGTAAATGGACACAGAGGGACCTCTTCTCACAAATAAGACATAAATTATTCCTATGGCCAAGATGTCCCTTTGGTAAATGGAGATGATTTGTATAAACTAAAGCAGAGGCATTAACTCACTGAAAGATGGGGGGGGAATATCAAGAGGCACAGCAAGGCAATACAAAAGGCCTGGTGTCAACGTGTCACACCCATAATCAAAGCAAATGTTTCTTTAACAAGAATTTAAGTGATAGGTTTTCAGCAAAACCATTTTAATAGAAAGTTGTAAATACAACTGAAAGTTGAAAGTATTTACGTGATTGGTTTTCTTGTTTGTTTGTTTGTTCCCATTGTATCTCAGAAAAGACTGACAGCTTTACTAGATTTGGGCAACAAGTATTAAAAACAAAATCGAGACAAACCAAAACATAATCAATTCATGAATACCATATGGTAACCCAACTACAGATTTATAGCACTTTTTCAATCTGCCTTTCAGGTAATCAATTACTGAGCACTTCTTTTTCCTCTTTTAAGCTCAGGAACTCTGGACAAGCGGAGTGGGTCTGCCAGATGCACAACAGCTGGTGGAAGTGCTCCCGCAGCTCCTGTTTCTAAAAATGCTCAATTTGGTTCACGACATCCCACGACAGCAATACAACAAAAGCGAATCCCTCCTGAGCTGAGCAAATCTGCTGGCGAAAAGCATTGAAGAATATAGGAACAACTTGTAAAGCTAGTATAAAAATCGTTACTTCTAAAGTAGGTTTTCCTTGGGAAGTCAGCGCTGGCTTCACCGGCAATTCCATTTTCTACATTTTACATAAAGCTGTATCGGAAGCACGAGGAAGTAAATGAAGAAGTGGGTTATACTGAAAATTTTTCCCTGAAATAAAAATAAGTTATGAGATCACAGCCAGAGGCATCTACCTCTAAGCAAACACAGAAATAACCCTGCAGACAGGCAGGGCAACCCGCGCATGCAGCTGACGAGCGTAATTAGCTTTCCCACCGCGCCGCAGGGGACTCGCCAAGCCCGTCCTCGCACCGCGGGGCCGGGGGACCAGGCCAAATCCTACGGGGGAAAAAATCCTTGGAAACTAAGCGGCCAACCTGGGGGGGGAGAAAAACAGGGAAGCGCCCTGGCAGCCCCGC
>NW_008794911.1:4357287-4359214 GCF_000699145.1 Aptenodytes forsteri
CGTGGGCTACAGCCACCGCCTCTGCCGGGAGCCACGCGGGTCGTGCCACGGGGGAAGCGCCGCGGGAGAAGCGCCGTCCCCGCTGGAGGGGAAGGCTTCGCTCGCTCCATACACCCGCGCAGAGTTAATGATAAGCCCGAGCGCATCCACCCGCGCGGTGCCCCCCCCGCGCGGTGCCGGGAGCTGCCTGCACCGCTCAGGTGCAGGCGGCCGGGGGGGCAGCTTTTGCTCTCCCCGTGCAGGGGGGAGCAGCGCAGGAAGGGGCGCTGGGGGAGCGGTCCGGCAGCAGCCCTCTGGCTTTGCCAAGCACAGGTACTAGCTATTCCTGTAGACCATAACAGTATTTTTTAATATTTTTTTTTCAACAGCGTATCATTCTGGTAGATAGCCTGGTGACTGCCTTCCGCTTTTCCCGTCTCGGTGTCTCCGGCTGTAAGGACTATTTACGAATAATTCTCTTCATAACCGGTCGGCCAAGGCATGGTTGCATCTATGAGTAAACACAGCCTCGGAGGTCTTTACAGCAACTAATGCAAACGGTGGGACTGCAAAATGAAATCAGGGTTATCAGGATTTGAAAGGAAATAGACTCTACAGCTCCTCCAGTATGTTTTGAGGGCGATTCCCAAGAGGCGGGATATTTGTGAACGAAGTTACTAGTTAGCTCTGCTATCGATCGGGCTGCTCCAAGTGACATCGTGATCCACAGCAGAAAACCGGAGTTACTATTCCATAAAAAATGTCCCTTTCTTTAGCCACCCTCTAACGCACAGTGGCTTCAGGATTTCATAGGCTGGTATTTTGTTCTGCAAAGCTCTAAATGTACAAAATCAGATGACTGACACTATACAAACGTATTATTTGATGGGTAGTATAAAGGTTTGTCTCATATCTGAAAGTTGAAAGGCTGAAGTTACTTATTCCGCATTTTAAAAGTTTGAAAAAGTGTAAGAAAGACGTCTAATTTTAATAAACCATCTCTGGGGTTGCTCAGCTGAAAAGAGGTGGGCTAACGTAAACAATATCATGGTGTAAAATGAGTCACGTGTTTCCAGGAGTATTTAATGCGGAAAAATCTCTCTTTAAGCAAACAAACAAAACAGGCGATGTGCCGTTCTTTACAAATAAATGAGACAAATTAAATCAGATTGGTGAGAAGGTCGTTTGCCACAGAAAATATTTTGGGAAATTATCACCATGTGTACTTGAGAAGGGAACAGCTGTTAAACACATTTCTTTATACTTATTTCTGTTCTTAAGTTAAATTAAAAAAATAAACAAACGGTGATGAATTACTTCCAGAGGGGTTTTTTTTGAAAAGCAGATGTGTCGATTACAGATAAATTGATTTATCTGTCTAATTAAGTCTAATGTTCGGATAAGTGAAACAACAAAACGCACCCTGAGTACCTCCAAAACTTGCTGTTACATTTCGTTGCTTGATACTGAGAGTCTGTTCACACGGTTAATAATAATGATGAGGAATAAACACCATGCAAATGCGGTCTACGGAAATGTCACCGGTTCTCGCAAAAGTACTGAAGACGGAAAATCATTTATGGAAATGACGTAGTTGTGAGACTTCATTGCCTGCTGCTGGGGTGCTCATTAGTAGGAAACCTGTATCCCTAGGCGGGCGGTGTTAGTAATGACTGCGTTACTGCACACGTCAGCTTACAAAATAAACCGGAGACTGGGGGAACAGTCAACAATGATCCAAATTAATAACGTGCATTCGCTTTCTGGTGGGTGTTCTTTAATCTCAGCCTTTGATTCATTCGCAAATACGCCCGTACCGGGGCGGGGAAGCATCATTTTCCCCAAGCCGGTGAAGGGCGAAGTTGCTCCTGGAGTTTTTTGGGGGGCTGAGGGGCGCCGGGGGGGCTTCCCACGGGCTTTCCCAGCTTGGTGCCGTCCCCGCGGGGGC
>NW_008794911.1:4359513-4361467 GCF_000699145.1 Aptenodytes forsteri
CGGAGCCGTCCCCCGGCCGCCCCCCGCGTCCCCGGGCACCGCGCTGGGTCTCCCGATCTGCCTCTGGAGCGTCTCCTCCGCTTGCCACACGCCCGGCAAATTGTTCATGCGTGCTGATAAAGGCTTTGAGCGGATATTTACAGGTCTGAAAAAATGAGTTTTTCAATCCCGTGCTTGGACGACTGACTGCGTTTGGTGGGAAGGGCGACGCGCGAACTCCTCCGCTCGCTCCCGCGGATCGGAGTTTAAAGCGCTGGGCTGTTGAAAGCGGGGAGGTTAAGCGTGGAAAGGTTAATGGGAGTGAATGGGATGTAGGGAACTGAAGTGCTGCCTCGAAGAGAGTGTGCTGAGTGAGGGATCTCCAACTCCGTGTATCGCCTCTACTAAAATATAATATTTGAATCATTGGGCTGGATAATTTAATTTGCAAATTTAATTTGGGCTTTGCCATTACCCGATTTTAGCAAAAACTCTGTCAGAGGGATGGTAGCAGTGGAGAGTCCCCTCTCTTTCCCTGAGCTTTGGCTCGGGGCTCCAGCAACTCACAATATTCCGGGGTCCCCTCTCCGGATTTTTGGTAGTGAATTTAATTTGTGAGACCTTCCTACAGAGTAAATTAGTTCTATGAGGCGAAGACAGAAACATCGGGGAACTTCAAAAGCACCAGAAAGAAGATTTCTCCTTTTTCTTCACTTAAGAGGACGACGCTGGCATTTGAGCAGGCATTTGTAACCATAAACCTGTAAACGGTATAGATTTGGCTAGTGGAGACTGGTGCGTCGTCATTGCACTAGGCAAAGACAGAACAAAAATTATAAGGGATAAATAAACTGGAAAAGGGCAAAACGTTTCAGGTTGACTTGCAGGATGGGACCAGGAAATATTAGCTGGTAGGGCTGAGCCCTTTTTACCACGTGCATATGGTTACACCTCTGGTTTCCTGCGGAACCGTCAGCGCTTGTGCAGTACCATTAGAAAAAAAAAAAAAAAAAAGAAAAAAAAGACAAATATTTTTGGGACGTTCCAAAACCGAAAGCCGGAGCTTAATTTATTCTGGGGACTTGAAAGGAACGAGGTCTTCCTTTGTGTCTGTTGCTCCGGGGGAGGGTGTGTGTCGGCTTGGCGCTGAACGCTGCCTGCATCTACATATGTAAACCCAGCAGCGCTTCTCCCCCCCGTGCCGGTAGGATTGCGGGCGCTGGCAGCTCACAACAATGCTCCCAGACAATGCCAAATACGCGGAGCCTGCGCGGCTGCGGCCGGGCGGGGGGGCTGGCCAGTATTTAGCTCTTGATCTGGAAGGACCGAATTTGCGCGATGCCCGGCCGAGCCCGCCGCTCGCCCCGTGGCCGCCCCGTCCTCCTGCCCCATCGTTGTCCCTGGCTGCTGCGGTTAGAGGGGTGGGGACACGCAGCAGCCAGACGACGGTATCCCGGTCTGCAGAAGAAGGTGTTACGAGAGGCACCAGCAGCAGAAAAGGCTGCAAATCGCTGTCGTGTGGTTGCTATTAGCAACAAATCAGCTGAACAGCCTGCAAACCCCGAGCACCTAGGGCGGAGGTGGCAAGGAAAACGCCAGGGCTGGGGAGGCTGGGGCTGGTGGGCGCTTTCCCGAGGGGACCTCCCGTGCAGCCCCGGGCTGCCTGCTCGGAGGGCGGCCGAGGAGGGGCAGGGCCAGGGGAGCCACTGCTGCCACCGCTGCGCACTGCGCTCCAGGAGAGGGGAAAGGCAACCCACTTAAAAGAGACAAAATGGCAGCTCGTTGCTTGTAGGCATCCCTCTCGGCGCTGAGCGCCTGCCTCGCCTCCGCCGGTCCCCCCTGCTGCCAGCTCCTCGGTGCCCGGGGGCTGTCCCTGCGCGCCCGCCTGCCCGGGGGCAGCGCCCCAGTCCGGGGAGCAGCAGCGCGGTGTCCCCCGGGGCTCCAGCCGCAGCCCTTCGCCCTCCACAACCAGCCC
>NW_008794911.1:4361567-4362518 GCF_000699145.1 Aptenodytes forsteri
GCCCTGCGCAGCCCAGCTCCGGCACGCGGGCTGCCGGCGCCGGGAACCCGCGGAGGGTGTGCGCAGGCTCCGCACCTCGCGCAGCGACAGCTGTGTGCTCACACAGCACCCCTGCACCTTGGCCATGCCAACACCTTCCCTTCCAGCACCGTTTTCGCGTTGCTTTTTGGGTTTTTTGTTTTTGGTTTTGGTTGGGGGTTTTTTTGTTGTGTTTTGGGGTGGTTTTCTTTTCGCATTTCCCATTTAAAGTTTTTGGGGTTGTGTGTGCCGGGCTGTTTTGGGGTGGGGTTTTTTTTATGTTTCTTTCCCATTTTTTTAGAATCGGCCCATTTCGGAGGCCTCTACCAGCCGCGGATCTTTGGCACGATGTTGTCTCAGAGATCAGAAAGTGCCTCGTTGAAGAGGCGCCTTTCGAGCATCCCCAGCACATGCGGAGGGAGGAGTGAGAAATGCCAGTGCTGGCAGCGGTGCCCGGGAGCTCTGCGCTCAGCGGAGGCCCCGGGATGCGGGGCGGTGCTGATACCGAAATACCTCCCGGCCTCGGCCTCCTCCACCGGGGATGCGGCGTGCGAGAGACACCGGCGGCGCGGAGCCCGGCGGCGGGCGCGGAGGGGGAAGGGCTGCTGGCTGCCTCTGCTATTGGAAAAGTGCCTCCCTGCCACCGGGGAGATCTCACCCGGCCGCTCCCTGGGGAATATCCCCCCCCCCCCCCCACCCCCCCCCCGCCACACCGTTGAGAGCATCGGCGCGGGGAGCGGGGAAAGCATCTGCATTTCCCTGGCGATGGGGAACACACAGCCCTTTGTCTCTCTAGACGAGGTGCGATATTCAGCTGCGTGCCATGAAAATACAGGCGCCAAATGGCTCCCGCGGCCCCCTCCCCTCTCTGGGGGAGGTCGGGGCGCCCCGGGGCCCCGCCGGGCCCTGGGGAGGGCTAGGGCCGGCCGGCCT
>NW_008794911.1:4363403-4371541 GCF_000699145.1 Aptenodytes forsteri
CTCCGCGGCAGCGACCGGGGATGGAAGTCGCCCTCCCTGCCCACCCCCGGCAGGGAAAACCTCCGTTTGCCAAGGGAATTACGTGTCCTTCGCGCTTTACCCGTTACCGACTTTTTAATTTTTTTAGCCCACACACCATCACTTAAATAAATACAAATGTCCCGTCCCCAAAGACGGCGAGACCGAAAGTTGCCCCGGTCCCCGCCGGGCTTCAGCAGTTTTTCTGTTGTCCTAGTGGGACTCCTCTGTTAGCCGCGGGGAAAGGGAGTGAAGGAGCCAGAGCTGGACAAAATCCCTGCTGCCGGGATCCCTGCAATTCTTGAATTAACAAAGCACAAACAACCGTGGCTTGGAGCTCTCGGAGCGGGGCAACGACTTTGAACTGAGGAAAGCGGAGTTCCGCGGCCCTTCGGACGGGAGAGCAGGTTCTTCTCAGGGCGTCCTCTTGGTAGGAGACAGGCAGAAAACATGAAAAAGAAACTGTTTATAGTAAAATAAAGGAAATCCGTTTCAAGTACCCAGAGTAGAAGCAAGAACGTTAAAAATTAACAGCGGAAACAGGAAACACTTATCTGAGTAAACACCGTCTCAGAATTTCACCGTATTAAAATTGGGAGGGCGCGAGGTGCTCGCCGGGGCCGCAGCCACCCGCCTCCCGCTGCGGTACCTGGCGGCGGGGGCCGCTGCCGCCGCCCGCCCCGCGCCGGGGCTGGAAACCGGAGCCAGGCACGGCGAGACAACCCGATCCTCGTGAACCGGTTTGGTGGCAAAGATCGGAACTGCAGGAGTTCCTGCGTGGTGAGAGATGAACAGTCCAGAAGCGATGTTCGGAAGGCAGGAGCACAGCTCTCTGCCACCGGGGCGAAGGGACGGGCGGTCCGGGGCCGCGGCGAAGAAGAAAAGAGGCGCAGGGGTGGCGGAGTGGGGGGGAGGAGGCTTCGCCCCGGTACCGGCCCCGGGAGGACTTGCTTTGGCCGCGCTTTGAAAATCCCCAGCGAAACGAGCGAATCCTTGGGCAGCTGTACGGCGGAGGGGGTGACAAGCGGTACGTCCTCGGCAGCCGTGGGGGGAGAAGGACCAAGGGCACCGCTTCAGCTGGGAGGGCGCCTGCCGCTTGCTTTGCCTCCGCCTTCGGGTTTCAGTGCCCCCCTTCACTATCAGAAAACCGGAGAACGTCGCCTTCGAGTGGAGCTCCCCGCAGCTCTCGCCGGTGCTGCCCGGGCCCCCGGCGCCGCGGCGGGAGCCGCCTTGCCCTCTCCTCTCCGGCCCACGGGACGCTACCAATTTTCGGGAGTTTCTCGGCGCCCGCCGGCACGGCCTGCTTGAAGGGCAGCGGCGCAGGTTGTTTTGGGCAATGCTCGGTGCTGGGGGACAAACAGCTCGGCTTAGCAAGCGCGTCATGCTCCTTCTCTTTCTCTTTCTGCATATTTCTGCATTCCTTCTCCCCGTTTCTGCCTGTCTTCTCCAGAAGCCTGTGGAGCTCTCCATGCTCCCTCTCCCTCGCTTTCCCCGGGGCTGGATCGTTACCGCCTATCCCCCATTCCGGCCGGGCACAAAAGCGCTGCTTGGAGCTGCAGGCGGCTGAACCAGGGCGGAAAATTCGGTCGGACGAAGACAGAAAAACATCATTTTCCAGCGGGCACATACCGTCCCTGCCTCTACCTTTGATCAGATTGCTTGTTGAACAAGCTCAGAAAAACGCAGCAGACTTCGGCTTTATCCCTCCATCTGTATAAATGCAACGTCGGATAATGAAAAGATTCTTCTTACATACACCGAGCTGAGATTTCTTTCCAAACAGGGAGGATTTACGTACATTTGTAAGGAAACCCGTTCGCTGTGTAGCTGCAAAGAAAAATATTGTGAAACCGGGGAGGTTGACACAGCAGCTTCGCAAGTAGAACGTCGAGATGCTATCTTTGATCGTCCTCCCAATTGTGCTTAGCAATATATGTATGTACGCATCGCAGTGCCATCTGCCTAGGGCCAGCAGCAAAACAAAAGTTTCACATGGCAGCACAAACATCCTCGGCGGCTTCTGCAGCTCGGCAAGAGAGATACTGAAAACGTTTGTTCTTTTTTCAGACGGGAGATGTCAAGTTGGGAGAGGTCGAAAGTGCTGTAAGAGCTTAATAAACCTCGAAGGGAATTATCCAACTCCTGTTTCATTGCCTTATGCTTCACGGACACTTTACAAAGACCGAGAATAGTTCCGGTTTGATGCTAAAAGTTGTCATTATCAGCTATTTCCAGTATAAATAAGCACAATTTGATCAGCGTGCTAACGTACAACCCTCTGCTGCAGGTTCAGTGCTGGTCTTTGGGTGAATTAATTCAACCAGTGCAGTGTGATTAACTCATATAGTTGAGGGAATCGTGCCAAGATAGACACTCGGTCGCAGGGAAAGATATCTTTACATCAAAACGTATTTAGTTCCACTGAGGCTTTAAAAAGTAATGCAGAGCAGCACAGGCGGAGCCTGGCACTCGCCATCACAAAAATCCTGTTCTTCCCTTCCCAGCCAGTGCAGTTTAACAGGGGCTGAGTTTGAACAGATAGGAGGTAAAACCTGTGCCTGGCGGGGATGTGAGAATACACCATTCGCTTATTTCCAAGAATAATCCGGGGTCAAATAAAGAACAGCAAATGTTTTCGAGGCAGGCAACCAAACCGAATCATGGCGATTTCTAGGCAATTTTTTTGGTTGTTATTTTAGTACTATACTGTTCTGTTCACTAAAATCTTTTGTACACCCAGAAAGACTTCCAATGAGAACAAGATGTTTGTCCTTTAACACCACATTATCAACAGAGGTCATTTGCTAGTTTTCAATGAATTGTCCCTTTTATTTGTTTATTTCTTCGATCAGCTATAAATGAAAGTTATTCGTGTATATAAAACTGAAGTTTTTACTGTTGAAATTGAACTGTACATGTTTACTACAGGAAAAAATATCAACTCTTGTTTAACAAGACATTATACATCAATAAGCAATAACCTTGTGGAGGATTTGCAATCACCTGGTCTATAAAAACAAGCAGGACAAATAACAGCAATTTATATGCAAAAGTAATGATTTAATGACTATAAGCAAGACAAAGCAATAGAATTGTGCTTCTTTTGCAGACTGGAGACAATGAAATGTTTAACTACAATTTTCCCGTACAAACATGAAAATATATCCATATAGAATAAACACCCTCACAAATGTATAACTGATGGGTGATGAACACACACGAAGTTCGACCAAAGCAAAGCACAAACTGAAAAGTGTTCTGGGCTGTTCATATTTTATGGTGGAAAAGTTCCTTCTACTGAAAAAATAATACCCTTAGAAGCCTCTAATAAAATGCACCTATTTGCAGGCCATTAAAGAGGAGGCATTCTCCACAATTTATTGGAAATATTAAAGTACCTGTTAAATTTTAATGAAGTTAGTACTGTACCATATACATATATATTAAAACAAATTTAGATAAAATGCCTTCATCCAGCGACTTGCTGGTTCCTTAAAATTTATACCAAATAGTTTATGGCTTCTATAATGATTCCATGTGCTTTTTAAAAACACAATCCCACCACACCAAATAATAAAAAGGTAATCAAACAGGTCAAAGACTTCCATGTTGCTTAACTTTTTTTTTTTCTTCTTCACTGCATCACTTCAACATTTGGTAAAGTAAAAATATATCACTTGGAAAAAAAGACAAAGCCAGTAAAATCCTTCTAAGATTGCCAATTGCCTCCAGGTTATCAGAGACTTGGATGTGCTTTCCCAATACTGTAGCTCTCACACGCAAAGTGTTTCTTGCAGTATGAGCAAAGCTCAAACAGGCGGCATCTGCAAGGGTCGAACCAGTTTAGAAATTTAACAACCATATCATGAGTGCATGAAACACAATATTTTCTTTATAGCATTTATAAATATATCATACAATACTGTTTCCTGTTATGTCATATACCAATATGGCATTGTACAATAAGCATAATGCCATCTGATTCTTACAAAAGCGAATCATTTAAACAAGTCAGTAAATAAAACGGTAATACCCGCTTTTAGGCATACAGATTGTAAAACTGAAGTTTACTTTTCTTTTGATCAGTTCTGCGCAGCAACAGAGAAGTAAAAGATGCAACATAAGAATCAAAATGGCTAATACGCAAAAATTGTTATTCACAGTGACATGGCTACATATATGCATTATTCTATGCATATTCTTTCCGTTTTGTTGGATTTCAAGATGAAAAAGCACTTGCTTTCTACAGGTTCACAAAACAGCATAAGAACAATAACAATCGAAGAGAACGCAATGGAGGAGTTAGTCTGGATTAACAAACTACTTCCCGGGATTTGTATCGACTTCTGGAGACTCCCGAGTCCAGATGATGGGGACGGAAACAGCTCCACATCACTCAGAACAGGTGAAGGTGTAACTTTTGTTTGCTTCCCAGTCCTCTGAAAACAATTTACATTTCAATCTTGCGTTTCCATTAACGTCCATCCTGAATGTCACCTAGTCCGCCTTTTATAGCCAAGTTCAGTGTCACTACAAAAGAAAGCAATTTGGACGATAGTCACATGGATTAGCATCTATAAAGCTGTAATGGCATGGAGAGATCTATATAAAGGAGGGGCGGGGGCGGTAGCCTGGTTGGCGCATCAACCAGATGAAGTGGCCGAGGAGCCATTTATCGATGTTTTCCGCGCTCTGTTGGTAAAGGAGGACTGGTGGTTACTGCTGGGGCTGCTGCTGGTGCCGTTCATGGTGCTGGAGATGTGGGGGAACTGGGGGTGAGGAGACTGGACCGGCGTGCTGGGGCTGGGCAAACAGGAGGAGGTGGAGGGGATGCCTCCGGCCGGGCTGCTCGCCTTGTCGCTCCCAGAGTCACTTTCCAGCTCCCCGCTATTATTCAAGCCTTCCCTCTGGTGACTGATCTTCATCCTCTTGCAAGTAGGTCGGACCCGGTATTTCAGGGGGAGAGGCCCGTTCTGCAAGGCAAAGGGGAGACCCTGGTGAGCGCCCTCCCCAGGCCACGACCCGCACCCCCCCGGGAGGAGGCACGCTAGAGATACTCACCCGCCTCCAGGTATAGATGTAGGCAATATCCATTAGGGTGTAGTAGTCCTTCAGAGGCTCCTCTTCATACATCACATCGATCTGTTCAAGATACGAATCCTTGCGTTAAGGAGCATCCAGGCATTTACCCCTAGCGTACGACTGCTCTGAGGTGAAAGTAGCCCCGCTGCCATATATATCAGAAAATTGGAAAAATGCTATACCAAAATCAGCAGGCAATAGGGAATTTTCATATCTATTAGATATGTTTTAAATACATTAAGAAGCAATTTCTTGATACCTCAATATTTACAGCATTAAAAAATTAGTGTCACCAAACTCTCCAGATAAGTATTTTAAAAATATTGTTCATAATCCCACCAACGTATTGCACGCACCAGAAATACTTGGTAGTTAGCACTTGCTGGAACTGGCTGTAATGAGAAAATGAGTGCTAACCAGCATTAGCAGGCTTAGAATACCAAGACTGATTTTTTTAAAAAAATCACTCTTTCCCCATTTCTACCTGGAAAGTGTTAGGTATATCCATTTTACTCCGCAGGAACTTTCTTAGATGCATCACTGTCATTGCTGCTGGGCAGCGTAAGTATCTTTTGTCATTCACCTGATGGCATAGTAAAGAAAATCAGTCTACTGAGAACACACAATTACTCCCAGCAAAGTCGTATTCTAACGTTTTATGTCATTTAAAAAAAATGCCCTTTATTAAATTATGAACTATAATATAACAATTTCTGCTGCCTTAGAAGGTAAATTACAGATCCAGAGAAAATAACAAAAAATGCAACTAATTTTACACAAAGATTTGTATCTCATACTAAATCCCTTTTTAGGATATATATGCATTCCATATTAATTTTTAAATTAATTAATAATTTATTAAAATAAAAATTTTATTTTTAAAAGTTGCTTACATATACAGCTGTATGAAGGTGTTTTACCTCTTCTGTACCTAGCGCCATAATAGGACGTGTGCTTCTTTTGTTCTAGATACACATACCTATGTATTTTTCTCAGCTACAAACCTGCCTCAAAGAAGTTTGTGTGTGTTATGTTTCCTTTGGAGTAAAGGGAAGTTATTTACCTCTTCCTTTGATTTTTCTTTCTCCTTATTTCCTTTTCGTTCCAGTCTGTGAGAAGAAATGAAACAATTACAACAAATACTAAACATAGCTGCTATCAGTCAGGTAAACATAAAATATTGCCATTCTGGAACTTGCCTATTCTGGTCAAAGAATTCAATGGATAAGCTTATTATCTCGTCGTCTGTTATAATTCTTTTGTCTTCGTCAGCCACTTCTCCCCTGTCTTCATTAGAGCCATTGGCAGCTGCGCAGAAATTTCCACAATAATTTACATTTTGAAATTCAAATCAGGAAGAATGGCAATTCTCAGTAACAAGAAAAAAAAAAATCTCCACAGTAAAATTATGAATTAAAGCTACCTAACTGTTAAAACAATAAACTTTTATTATGCTGAATTTACTTCTTAGAATTCTGTCACGGTAATACATAATTTGTAAGTTAAAAAGGAAACAGCAAAGCATCTAGATCAATGCAACATTTATTAAAGTTGCGAACGAGAAGCTTTTACCATCAGCCGACGGATGAGCAGCATAAAAATCCCTTCTTCTTTTCATTTCATCTAGATGGAAAAGCATATATTTTTCTTTTAGTATTTACTCTGTAACTCCTGGTATCGATATAGGATAGCAGCTCTGGTTTTGTTTTTCTACTCTTAAGAAAAAAAACGATTTAACTACTTACTTTTGAAAAGGCCCGGTACTAGCTTGTATACAATATCCTGGAGAGTTTTATCTGACCTGAAGAAAGAACAACCCCAAAACATAAAATTAAGCAGACGAAGCGATATTTTAATCCAGGCGGCAGCTCCTCATTTATAATCTTTCACAACAATGAGGCATCTTCTACAAAGTGGGAGGCTAGTCATAAAAAGTTAACTTACAAGACCTTGTAATCAAACTAACACTGCTCTAAATACCGCTGTAAAACAAAACTCATCTGTGCTACCATGACTGAAAAATAATTCTCTCGGACTGAAGGAAGGCCTTAAAACTACATGTCCTCCCTAGAAAATAAAGAGAGCAAAAAGTAACACCGACAAAAAAATATTTCCGAAAGGAGAAGCATGCTTTAAAGGCTTTTGCCTCTTGGCTTGGAAAGTTTCAGCAAGAGTTGTCATGAGTAGGAGCTATGGCTGGAGTGAAGCATGTCTGGGAGAAATAGGAAGCGGAGGTAGAAACTGTCGGGATGGTACACGTGAGAATGGGAGAGGGGGAAGAGGCACTGCATCAGCGGTTGGCGTATGCAAAAAAAGACCAACAAAAACTTTCTGTCTCGCATCCAGAGAAATCTTCAATTTCAGGCAATGACAAAACTCCAAAGAGAGAGCATACACACGAGTAAGCTTGTAAATGGACAAGTCCTTTCAGATTTAAATCGCAGACGAAGAGATAACATCGACACGACTACTGCCGGTCTCCCCATATAAAGTAAAATAAGAGATGCAGGGTGCCCGCTGCATCTTTCTCCTACCTTATATTCAAAAGCGGTCGAGTTTTGTGAACTTGGACATCACAGATAGGACAATACTTGCTGGTCTCCAAGTAACGCACGATACAGGTCTTACAGACTGCAAGTCAAACACGAAAGCCTTTTAGTGATGGTCGTAGGTGACGCTCAGATATGCATAGATAGAGGTGCGATTTTCTAAACTATGCAAGCTAGAGCAAATCGTCCATTGTCAGCAGCGCGCTGCTTAAGCTAAACAAATACCCAAATAAGCTGCAATTACCATGAAAAGGAGACGCTTAGAGTACATATATTATTACTTTAACAAAGACCGTAGGGCCGTCGTCAGAAAAACTGCACCGCGGCCGGGCCACCTATTCCCCAGCCCGTCGGGGAGGCGGAGGGGCGGCGGTCCCGAGCACCTCGGGGGGTTTGGGCTTGGGGGGGTGGGGTGTGTTCCCGGGATGCCGGGAAAGGTGGGAAGCGGCGGGGGAAAGAAGCGGAACGCCCGAACGCACTTACAGGAGT
>NW_008794911.1:4373224-4377208 GCF_000699145.1 Aptenodytes forsteri
CGCGGGGGGGGGGGGGGGGGAAGCCCAAACCGACTTTAAACGGTACATTAGTGACAACATGCGAAGGACCATGTGACCAGATCATTCCTAAAGCTAAATCAACACCTTGTCAACACAATGCAGCGACGAGAGTGAAAAACAAATGTCATTTTCACAGTCTGAAACGCATAAACCCCCATCGGATGCACTGGCACCAACGTTAGATGCATACATACTATTTAAAATGAGAGGGAATAAGAGGTAAAGGGGAAAGTACACCGGGGGAAAAAACCCTGTCAGCCACGTCAATTGCAGAGTAAATTATTTTCTGTCAACCAGATCCTGCAAAACGTAACGTAACAACGTTGCTCCAATGCAAGCTATTAATTTCCCCACGTCAGCGCTCCCAACAGACCAGCTCCTACCCTTGGTCCCCACTCTTCCCGAGGCAGAGCTTGCGAGCCACCTCTCACTGCAACACCCTGCGAGCTGGAGAAGTCCCAAGATGCAAGGTTCTCCCCAGCCACTCGCAAACTTCGGTGTTAGCGAAAAAAAAAGACAACACACCAAGCTTTCTAAAAGCTTTGAATTTCGACCGAACTGCCCAGGACAGGGGTACAATATTCCTCAAGAAGTGTGCACAGCGCCAACGAGCGACCCTAGCCAGGAAACTTCTCTTGCTGCTGCAGGAGAACCCTCGAGTGAGCAGCAGATAAAACTCCCCAGCATCAAACCACAGCCGGCCAGCACACAGAAAAGCAAAGTGCAAGAAGCATCAAGCCAGACCAGGTCCCCAAAGCTGTTCCTAGCCCCGTGCGGGAAAGCAAGACCCCCGCTGCGTTGTACTGCCATTTAAATGTCGCTCCCAGGGTCCCTGACCCTCCGCTTCCTACTTTTAAACTGATACCGAGGGTTTGCTCTTCCCAGAAAAGGCAGAGCCCGGGCTTCTGCACTCCCCTCTGAAGAGCCCAGCGCCCAGAAGCCGGCAACTCTGAGGTCCCTTTGGGTACTCAAACATGGACAGGCTGCCTTCACGGTTCTGTGTTTTATTTGTTCAAGTCACTACCTTATAATTCATAAATATCTGAACCAAAAAACCCAGCAGTGACCGAGGTCACGCAAGTCGGCTGACCGAGAATTCCTTCCCAGCCCTGACAGACTGGGACAAACCTTTCAGGACACTAACGCGTTTATTTCACGCAGGCGTAGCCCCTTCCTAAATGGAGGGGGATTAAATTCAACCGTGAAACCTGTTTTGTCGAAGCAACCCCTAAACGCGGATTATTTATTGCCCAAAGCTAGCACATTTTCAACGTGCTATGAGCTATCTTTGAAATCAGTGATTTTCTCCAGCGAGCTGAACCAGGCGCCTAACTTCTCTCCAAAAGCCACCCGTACAGGCACACGCACACGCGTGTCTGTGCCTGCGGGTACGTAACACGAACGCAGCACATTTTACTACAGCAGCCTGAGCTTAATATTTTGGTGCGAGGGAAACCCTGTCGGATTTTTTTCTGCTCGCGCTGATAGCACGGCGAATACCAACACTTCACACAGTCAATACAAACAGCCTCTTAACCAGGACAATATATATTTACACATTGACACACGGAACGACTAAACGTAAAATACACGGAGATAATACTCGCTAGAAGTAAACACTGCCAGCCAACCGATTATTTAGAGGCCTTAAACGGGTTATGTCCAAATGAAGAAAAACAGAAGTGCATTCTCCTGCTAAGAATCAGCTACATTATTAAAAATCTATAAAGGCAATAGCTATCAAACCTTGCTCGACAGGTCTCTAACAGAAAATACATACATAAAAAATAGAAGCATCGCTCGGGTAGGTTTGTGTACTTTGCACCCATCTCCTCTCAGAAAACTCTCTCGTCAGGAATAAAGCAGCCGTCATTCTACATCTTCACCTATTATCAGTCAGAGCCACTTTTACTATCGAGCCTGTTATGACTCTTTCGCTTAAGAATGGCCACATACGTTTTAAAGGGGGGACGGTGCTTCTTTCAGAGAAGGCACACGGAGCTCAAATATCTGTGCCCAGCTCGCTGCAGCGAGGGGAGACCTGAATATTGGCTATACAGTGCAAAAGGACCCCGATCCCTTAAATCGCCTCCCTGGAACTAGGTGAAGGACACTATCCGCCTACTTATAAAATACACTAAAATGTTAATTTTGTACTATCTAAGCGATCAGGTAGGTCAACCCTCCGTGTCTCTGGCAAACTGCAACACAAGTCTGTCTCAGTTTCCAGGACGCCACTCAAAGTAGTTTCACTGGACTGCATTTCCAGAATCTCCCTGGTCTTTGGGACAGTCCCATAAAATTAGTTGCTCTGACCACTACGGACTACGCAAAAAATCCTTTTAATGCCAAGCTTGCAAATGGGCACACACGCCCAGGTTTTCCTCAACTTTTCTGGAGAGTGGAGGAGGGAATCAAAGTTTCTAGAGGCTGAAAAGTGACCGTCTCACTTTTACAGAAGTGCGATTTTTCTGCTTATTTTTACCTGATTACATGCAAATATTTACAGTAAACACAGAGAAACATCCCGCGTTATATATTGCCAAGGCCATACAATTACAAAAACGTACACCAGCAACTTTCCAGTGCTGCCCATCAGCAGCACGAGGAGCCCACTCGTGACATCTTTAAGATCTGACAAAGGATTTCATGTAAATCTATTCTTCCCGGGCTCAGGAGGAAAAAAAATACCAATCAGAGAAAAGAAATTCAACAAACCCCCTGCGTCCCACAGACACATCACCTTTGCTCCAAAGGCTCCAGCAAACCGCACGCCCCAGCTCCCCAAGACCGCAGCCAAACTGCTATCCTTACCCCCAAAAAAAGTTATCGCTCGGTGTCGGCCACCCCTTTCCTCTCCCAGCAGGCACAAACCCCCAAACTTTAGCATTTAGAGCAGAAATGTAAGAGGAGGCATTGGAAACAACTGGGAACCGCCATCTTACAACCCATCCAATTTCACACAAGTACTTGTCCAACTTAAGTTAATAACATTTTCTGCTGGGTGCCCCGACGCCTAACAACCCCTCCAGGAGGATCGCTACCCCCCGCTGGCTCTATCTCTATAAAATGGGTGCGTTATCTGACATTTTAACCTCCCCCAGACACATTTCTTTCGGGGAGGACTGAAATCACTTGACCCAGGCAGCTCCAGATTTCACGAACGTCCCTGTTTAATCAAAATCTGCCTTTAAACAAAGGGCGCTCAGGCCGGGCTGGCAGCAGGGTCTGGAAATATAAATATTCTCCTCGGGGGCCATGTGCACAGAAAGGTTTTAGGGGGCGTCTGGAGAAAGAAAGGAACTAAAATTTGCAAATGTGGGTGCGTAACGCGAGCGAGTGCACAGGCTGCTGCTGCTGCTGCGTGTCTATATGTGTGTGTGTGTGGCTGGAGCAGCCTGTCAGCGCTTTTCCCATACGGAGAGCTCGGGGGACACCTAGGCTCCCCTTTGCAGCCCCCAAACCGGCCGAAAACCGCCGCCGAGCCCCCTTCGCCCCCCGCCCTTGGTAAGGCGACACCTCGCTTCATACGTACCCGGAAAACGGAGCCGGTGGGTGATGATCGGAGCGGCCAAAAAAGACAATGAAAGTTAAAAGTCGTTCAGCAGAAAATGAATGTGAGCCAAGCGGCCATCTTGAAATGAACTGCAGACGCTGTCAATTGCAATAAGCTTATTGCCGCCGCCGCCGCTGCGCTCCGCTCATTTTAGTTACAAAACACCCGGGTTTTCTCCTCTCGTCCACCGGCCCTTCTCGCTCCCTCGCTCTCCCTCCGAGTTCGCCGCCCGGGCGGCTCAGGCGCTGGGAGCGCAAAGTCTCCCCGGTCCGGATGGGTCCTCTCTCCACCAGCCCATTGTCTCTCCCTCTGCCCCCCGCTCCGCCTCGCGGCCTCGCTCGCGTTCCTTTTTTTATTATTATTATTATTATTATGAGTATTATTGTTGTTGTTATTTCATAGTTGGT
>NW_008794911.1:4378586-4382380 GCF_000699145.1 Aptenodytes forsteri
CGGCGCGGCGCGCGAGGGGGAAAGACGCCGTCGAGCCGGAGCCGACACCCGGCTCCGCTCAGCCCCGCGGACTCGGGGCTTTCCGTGAGGCGCCCCGGCTCCATAAAATTAAAGTCCTTCTTGCCTCCCGCGCCGGGGACCAACCTTTGCTCTTACAGAAGATGTAAGATCAGTTGGAGCGAAATAACAAAGAGCGATGGGCAATTTAGCGAACGCGGCGCAGCAGCGGCACGGGAGGAAGGGATTTTCGCCTCATAGAGCTGGTCTAACGTTTAGCATCGTACTTTTCGGTACAGCTAATTCACCCATAGAAATTGCAGAACCAATAAACTTTATTAGATCCCAGAGAAAAATAATCAGTGACAATTGTAAAAATACACAAAATAAAATAGAAGGAATGCTTTGAAGACGCGGCAGTTAAGCAAATATTTAACAAGAGTTAAAAAAAAAAATGACACGACCAAGTGCGGTCATAAAAACCATTTAATTCGCATCCAAGGACTTAAAAAAAAAAAAAAAAAAGAACAGTTTGCATCAAGAGATGAAAGACATTTGTCATTTAGAAGACACTCTTAGGAATGAGAGTACTTCAGCTCAGCAGGCTGACACCTTCCTTCAATCACATCTGAGTCGCTCTTTCTAGACTTTTTGCAGCGTCTTTTAGTTTTCCAACTAAATCCTAAGAGATGAAATACTGTCTTAGAATAAACGTATTTTTTAAAAGGTCAGCTAGTGGAACGTAATATTCTTTTTACACAGAGAGGCATGGGAAACCAGCACCTTATGCCACAAAGAAATGTTGCAACTGATGAACAATGCCAGCAAGTAATTAAATAGCTTCCCATTTTTCAACATAGTAAGAAAAGTAGGAACCGAAGGAAAACACCTTTTAACATATATTATCTACTAAAATAGATCACTACTCTTAACAGGTACATTTTACTGGTATCGTCACGATGGCTAATGCTGACATTTGCTCTAGGCTTTGAAGTACCATATACATTTCTAAAATACTGAAACATTTTAAGTACAATTTCGTACTAGGACCGTTCTCCAGCCAAAGAAAAGGACAACTTTTGAGACACGTATTAAAAAAGGAGAGGTGTAAACCTGAAGTTTTAATATCTTGCTTTTTTTCTCCCCCCAACCCCTCTTCCCAATCCTCCACAGTTTGGTCACTTCCAAGCATTACAATACCTCTATTGTTCAGTTACACATTTAAATCGCTAAACAAAGATCAACATTTGTTTCAGTACATTTCTTACATGTCATTAACACCACTGAAGAGCCTTCAGTTCGTTCTCTATTTTTAATCATGACACATTTAAATCATTGAACCAGCTTCTTTAATCATTTCTCTAAAGCATGGAAAATCAGAGTTTCAGAAAAATGATGTATTTCCTCCCATATATAGATATATATATTTTACAGTTATGAAAACAGACAAAATATTTATGCACGTATGTAAAACACTCCCCATGCAACTAAAATCAGTTACTTTGCAACTTTATTTGAGAAGACAGGAAAACTACACTCAGATAATTTTTATAGAAGATTCTCCCCTACCCTCCCAGTCCTGGATTTTTTTTTTTTATAATAGTATATATGATTTCATTTTGATTGGCAAGTTCTTAAAAACATTTACATCCACAACTGGAGCCAAGCATAGAAACAATGATGAAGGAAAGAAGTACCTGTAATTGCTCCATCGTGCAACTAAAACTAACATCTGGGTGTGATCCTGAATCACTGTTCTGAAGGGAAAACAAAAAAACAACAATGCCCGTTTTACTGAAAAATGTATCGTGAAATTGCATTTTTTCCTCTGAGGGTGCTGGGAGTACAGTACCTCTACATTTAAGGTCACCAAGTAGGAAGGCTGGTAAGTTTTATGAAGTTGATTGCTCTAAATTAAAAACAAAGAGCATAGGAAAAAGTCAGGTCTCGGCACTGAAACAGACTAAAGGAACACCCTGATGTGTTAAAATTACCTTGATCTGATATTCCAAGCGCCAAGACACATCAGTTATATGGAGGGGAGATCTGCCTATGCTGAAAGACACAACAGTTACAAGTTCCCTACGTCATTTTCTCAAGCTCTCCATCAATAAAGAACTTTTTCATGATCCTTGTAATGCTTCTTGAGAAGTTCAAGAAGTTCCTTAAGAGTAGAATTCCGAAAGGAGGCAGAAAAGTTCCAACAGCTGTTTTCTAAAGTTTCTTAAAAATGTACAATTTAATTTTTTTTAAATGGAACAATATTTCTTTCTTTAATCAGGTAAAGTATGCATAGGTATTTTCCAGGACAGTTTCAAAGTAGCTGTAATTGAAACTATGTATCTGTGCTGACTGATTGACCTACCTTCCCAATAGGATTTCCAATGCATCCTTGTTTTTCTGGAGAAAAAAAGAAAAAAAAAAAGAAAAAAAATATTTGCTAGGTTCAATAAATTCCTGTGAGAGAAAGAAAACGTAAATATGTTAAAATTGGTTTAAAAACCTGATATTCGGTGCAAAATTGTTCTATTCTCTCTTTATCCAGTTTACAGTCTTCTAGACATGTGCTACAGGGAAAAAGTATTTATTAGTTTTCTGTTAACATTAACTCAGCAGTACTGTTTAAAATAACAACCGCTAGAAAAATGGGGTAGCTTCGAAGTATTAGTACCTTATAGCAGATATGTCGGCTTTCTGCTTTCCTGCCTCCAGAATACATGTTGCAGCCGCAGCATGGCAATGTTTTAATACCGTAGGGTCAATATCTTTCAGGTCTGGATCGTCTAAAATAAATGAATTGCTGATGACATACTTATTTGCCAAATCCCAGCACACGGTACCAAGAGCTGCTGCTCACCCTGTGAACGGTATCTTTCCCACAAAAACTTCAAAATGAAACACATTTGGTGTTTTAGAGCGAAAGGACGGAACAAGGAGGCAAGGTGTGAGGAGGAGGAGAGGGGCTGCAGCGCTGGCTGGTGCAAACCGTACCGGGCGGGGCTGTTGTGGCTGAAGTCATTCCAGTTTAGTTCTAGTTCACATTCAACAACATTTCAAAATAGCAACTTCTTCTTCCATTAATAAATAAATAAATATAAATTACAGCTTGAACCAATTTCTGTTTGGGGAAGAAATGGGTTTGCTTCAGCTGCCTGGTTGTGCATTTAAGAGGGAGCTACAATGTATTTTTTACTCAAGAGTATGGGAAAAGCTATTAAGGGTAAGCCCTTTTCAGCCCATCTTCCCTGATCCCACATGCATATCCACTAAAATAAACTAGAGCAGAGTTTCATCCTAAAAAAAGAGATATTAACATTCGTACAGCACTGCTTGTGCTTCTGCTATAAAAAAAAAGACTCTAAAAATGGTATGGTTCTATGTTTAGTGCCTTTCACTTCTATAACAAATACATTCATTTTATAAATAAATATATTAACCGCTAATCCTGCCCATCCAATTTAAGGTCTGAGAAGTTGTGTTTTTCCCTTGTGCTGTCATCAGTGAAAAAAGTTGTCAATGTCAAATTAAGCTTTCAGTTACCTCCTTGGTGGCCTCAGTAACACAGCTCTACTGTCTGTAATACATTTATATAAGTGTAGTTGCTGAGTATCATCTTGAATCTTTTCCTTTTTAGGGCTGTGTGGGACTAGCGCGGGGGGGGTGCCCCCCGCCCCCCCCCCCCCCGCCTCTCCATCTCCTTCCCATTAAAAAAAAAGGGGGGGGGGGGAAACCAACAACAAAAAGGAAAACCTCAATATCCTCTCCAAGCCCCGTCCGCGCTTCTCAGAAGCCTTTCG
>NW_008794911.1:4382953-4399412 GCF_000699145.1 Aptenodytes forsteri
CCCCCCCCCCCCCCCCCGTGGTTACAGATCTGCGTATCAAACCACTTTTTTTTCACCTGTGGTTATGGCCAGCTGAAATGCGAGCTTAGAATCGAAATAATTTTGTAACTGAGATTGCTGTAGCATTTTGGTAGAGGCTTTGCACATTTTGACATACGTGAAATAGTGACAGATAGACAATACAGCCCTCACTGGTGATTTAGTAAGGACGTACAAATGCTATCTGAAAACATCTCCATGTTAAGCTAATAAATTCCTAATGCGAGGCGTTAACCTGTTGCGTTAACATTTTATTTTTTACATACTGAAACATTGCCATAGTCCCCAAAAAACCTGAAAGTTAATATTTTACAAGTAAACAGTGAAATGGTGTGTGTTTCTATCTCAGCTAAGGACCAAATTAGGACTGAACTAATAAAACGTACGTAAAGGCCTTACTATGTCACATGTATTATGATGTACACAACCTTTGGAGTTGAAGTATGCAAAATGTTTTAGATACCACCTTCTTTGCGCATGGCTATTCTGAGTGGAGAAGAACATTACTGTGTAATCTGGCCTTCTTTATTGAACAAACATTTCCACTGAACATTTCTTAAAGGGAAATTCAATGTTGAAAGCTGCTTAGCCTAAAAAAAAAGAGTAAAAGCTAAAGTCCTCTGCCAGATTCATGATTTTAAAATAACATCTATATAATGTCAAAAAGATAGTCCTTTTTTTCACACTACAGATACATATCAGACAACACAAAGTGCAAAACCAACCGACTTTGCAAATTATTGCCAAATATGTAAAATAATAGAAAAACAGAGCAGAACATTTTTCCCTCTCAATTTTTTAATGTTTCTTGTCTTGAATAGTGTTGCTAATAAGAGCAGGTCAGATAGCAGTACATATAAAGTAGAATACTCCAGAGTAACTTAATTTAAAATAGCGAGTATAGTCTGCTCTTCTGATCATCTGCCGACCTGTGCTGCCATCCCTTTGCAGGTTGACGGTGCTGTCAGAGGGCTAGACTTCTTACTAGGCAAGAGCTTTCAACAAACACATTTCATTTCATCTGCACTATTCACGGTAATTGACTGGTAGCTGATTTAATCAAAAAGCTGTTAGGAATTTTGTATCTGTATCCATAGCTCTCACTAATTACAGTCAGTCATCTAAGAGCTCAGTCTGGCTTTGGAGGCCAGTTCAAGTTTTGTCGCAGTAAGAACAGTAAGATTAGACTTTATCACATCTCACTGCATCACACTATATGTTTATTTGAATCACACTACATTTGAGATCATCACTGGATTTTTTTTTCCTTTTTACTTTTTGTGATATTAATATAGTTCTTTTATGCAAACCCAGCTGCCCACTTAGCAGCGGGTGCGTCTCCTTCAGTACGGATGCAGAGCACGGGCGATGGGGTGGTTCTGCCTTCTCAGTTTCCTGGCGCCGTGGGTTGTCTGGTCACTGTGTTGTAAAAAAATGCTTTTGTATATCTAGGTCTCAGTTATGCCCAAGCTGAGTTGAAAAGGAAAATCACGCTGGCTGCAGGATCAGGCCCTTAATTCTAACACACTGCGTATGTACAATATTAGGCCTCACGATGCTGTGAAGAACGATCACTTAGAGTTTTGGTGTGTGATCTGAAGTAATATCACTGGCCTGATACTTTGGCATTAAACCACTAAATTGATGAACTCTGAGCTTCAGAGCTCCGGCTGACAGAAGTCCTGGTAATTTTTATTTTGCCAGAAACAAGAAAGGCATGGCAACAGACAGGTGGGTTGACAAAATAAGGCTTTCTCTATCTTTTGGTATGGTTGTCAAATATAGACACGATACCTAAGAAAAGACAGCATAAAATGGAGGAGAAGAAAAACCATAAAATGGAGGAGAGGACAAAGCTCTGAGCTGTAGAATTGCAAAGGTGAAGAGACCAAGGCTAGAAAAAAGGATAGTCACCCCGAAAAAGTTAGAAATGTACACATATGCCATGATGGCACATTACAGAAATTTATTCTTCAACATCCCCTTATTGTTTATAGCATATTGAAATCTATAAATTAAAATCTAGCTTTAAAGGCAAAACAACTGCTAAAGATTCATTGCAAGATTATATGGTACAGGTAAGTTTAACTAGTTTTCATCACAAAATTTATATTTTCAATTCCTCTACCCAACCTCTCAGCCTGACTTTTTTTCTTTCTCTTTTTCCCTCCAAAAGGACGAGATGGATTCAGACTGTCAGATTGCTATCATATTTTACTACTTGTGCATAGTGTATACACATTTTAAAACCCTGTTCATTGCAATTTCCAAGAGGAAGCTAAACTGTATATTGAATAAAGAAATGATGAAGGAAATGCATTGCTAGCTGAATGTTAATTAATCGGGGAAACAAATTACTTCGGTCCATGCAGGCTACTATTTTTTACAGCTTGCGCTTTGTTAGTCAAAACAAAACAATGCAACTGTTAAAAATGAAGGGAAGTCACTTAGCGCGTCCAGAGGACTAATTCATAAAATTTAAGAGTCGGCATAAGTATTTCTGAGAAGTCTCAGATTAGCATTTTTTCTTCTGTGTGTTTCTCTTCACCGAGTTAAAAGATAGTAATTTAAGGTGATATTCTAGTGTTGATTTTTTGCAAAATTATTACTGAGTTCAAGAGTTTCATCCACACATTAATGAAATACCCCTAGAACCTTTCTTTTAAGTCAGTATTGGGTCTTCTTTATTATATAATATATTTTACTGAATAAAATGTTTGAAGCTGATAAAAACAGTAAAGAATAAGTAACTATTTTCTACAAAATTTATTTATTGCTGAAGAAAAAACTTGATACTCCAGTATCAGTCACTGAAATGACCATAGCATCAAAGAAAAGGAGTCTGCATAGCCTGAACGGCCCAGAAAATTTCTCTCATGTCACAGGCACAAAAGTGCAATTACAGTAAATAAAATACTGCCTTGAACCAAGCCATGATGTCAATTATTTATTTGGTACGATTCTTGTCCTCATATCTGGTGAAAGTGCAGTACTTGTCACATATTTTAAAAAATAGTTTATACTTCCAGAATTTTTCGGTATGTATTAATTTCAATAAATGCATTGTTTGGCTACAGACAAGGATTATTCAATAAAACATACTGTGTTTGCTCACAAATAGTTCTGATTAGCGGTTCAGGAAATTAGCTTTTTAATCAAATATGTGAAAGCACTTGATTTATTTCAGTAAGGCAAAACTTACAGTAGCTGAATACATTTTTGATTAGGTATTTAATATTTTGTATTCTAAGTTTAACCTGAAAAACATTTTTGCTACTAGGTAGTATTTTTGGAATTAAGTGACATTAATTTATTAAAAAAGAAGGACTTATCTCTTTACCTTTTGATTAGCTTTATTCTGACTTGTTTTTAGCTTCTATTTGTCAAAACTTAAAATCTTCTGATTTTCCCCTCATACATGAAAAGAGCCACATATTCTTAGGCTGTAAAAAAAAAATTTAAAAAAACTTAGGTCTTT
Organism: Aptenodytes forsteri; assembly: GCF_000699145.1. Classification (NCBI taxonomy): domain Eukaryota; kingdom Metazoa; phylum Chordata; class Aves; order Sphenisciformes; family Spheniscidae; genus Aptenodytes; species Aptenodytes forsteri. The sequence continues at coordinate 4,386,471 of NW_008794911.1, forward strand.
CACATTTAAATTATACACTTTTAAGCTATTAATATTTCAGTCCTTATTTAAGTACTCAAGAATAGAGGCAACTAGAGAAGTACCACTTCTTTAAAACATCATCGCTTCTCTGATTTTTAACAATTTGGGAAAATCTTACATATTATAAAAGTTCCATTTTCCCCTTATTTTACTAAAACATATATCAGATCAAAAGTTTAAAAAATTTATTTGAATTTATATTTTATTATTTCTTGTCAAATAAAAAAATCACAGGGAGAATTTGTACACTTTATGTCTAAGAGCACACAAAAAAATGAGTAATAAAAAGATGTAAGGATTTAGGCATGTGAGCAAGCCTCACTGTGATGTACTAGATGGTACATCCTCAGGAACAGCAGCTTTGTCTTTTTGTGCATTTTAACATATTTTAAAGTCCTTCTAATTAAGTGAAATTCCTGTATTTACTGAATTTTCAGTCATTCTCTTTCGCAGAGAAATAAAGTTCCTAATGTGTTTGCTCTTTCTTAAGATAAAACTCTGGTGTCTGACTAAATTCATGGGGATTTATAAATGAGGCCTACATAAAAGATGCTGCCTTTAATGTCAGATGGAGAAATACAAAGATTCCTGCTGCTTTAGTGGAACTGCTACTGTAATTCCATGTCTAGTCCCGTGTCACAGATGAACATAGTTTGTCATACTCACAAAAATGCTAGGAAATGCTTGTTAGTGATTATATTGGTATTCTCTCTTTGTGAGCAACATTTATTGGTAGTAGATTTTAAACGGAAATTTTTGCTACTTTCCAAATGACCTGATACCGTTTACAGATACTCCAAAGTTGTACCTACTGTTCATGCTGCTCAGGCAGCACTCAGATACAGACCTCACACATAGTACCCAAAGTCCTTGACATTTAGCCTTACTTTTTAGGTTTATTGAGAAATGTCTAATCTGTATGTGCTTTTAAACAGTAAACCAAATACATTTGAAATTTGTCAATGTTTTAAGTAAGCCCTTTTACATGTTTATATACTTGATGGTAAGATTGTAGCCTTGCTGTTGGAAGCCTGGAAGGAGGATATTATGCTCTATTGTCAAGAAGCATTCACAGTCTGTCACATTAGTGCTAGAGATGTGTATAGAAGAGTAATTATTATAAGCTGACATCCAGCAAATGTAAGTAAAAATAGGTGAACCTCAAAGGAAAGTGAGGCTGTATGTTTTAGGTACTATTTGTTTCCAAATGTTTAATGTCAGGACACTAAAATGTTATTTAGCGTAGCACCTAATTGGTAAAATAATTTTGTGTTTATGTAACAAACAGAAATGTGATTTGCTTAGCTCTGCACTTAATTAGCTTCTTATCAAGGTAGATAAATACAAAAATACAAACAATGAGTTATCAGTAATCCAGTATTTAAAGAGATGCATGGTATAATATTTTTAATTTTATTTATACAGTTCAGCAGTACCAAGCAGCAAAAGTATTTATATCTACTAACGTAATGTGCAGTTTTCATAAAAAAAATGAGGTGGAACAGATATTACAGCAAGAAGGAACACTACGTGGCATTTTTTGCTAGAATTAATCCTGCTGTTTCATGAAAACGTTTGATTCTGGTCATAAAGCAAGGCTTGCATGCCAAAATGATAGATGCCTTAAAAGAAGCTTTGATAAATAAAATCCTGCAGACCTTGGCATTCACAGTTCCCTTTTGGCAATAGTGAGGAATGGCTGAGTAATAGTTAGGAAACGGACTTATTTAAGACAGTTTATTACATCTAAAGATATTAGGGCTAGAACTGCAGCTAGTGTAAATCAGCATATCTGCCTTCAAATTACTTATATTGCTTTGTGTCAGCAGAGAATCTGGCCCATATCCATTATCTAGAGGGAATATCAACTACTACAAAGCATACTTATCTAACCAAAAGCAAACGTAGTGTGCGTAGCTCATTGATGTTTCTTGTAACACTTGTGTTAACCTTTATAATGTGATAAAAATCTGGCACAGTTACGTATGGTTGCAAATGATCTTGCTTTGATAATATCAACAATTATAAATTAGCATTTATCGCTTTTAATACTGCTTTAAATTACATTGATAAAAGCTTAACTTGGTATTGATGAGAGGACTAGTAATTTAGGACCTTGCTGTTGCTCTAATTAACTTTACTGGGAGCAGAATTAGGCCTCTTCTCTGAAACAGATCTGCCTATCAAAGTAGTATGGAGGGGTTTTTTTGTAATACAGTGTATTTTTGTGTTCTCCTTTGGTGAACATATTTCATATCTAGTGACAACCACATTTTGCAGAGCCACTAAGTTTAGACTCCTGGCTTTTACATATAAACAAGCATGTTATTCAACCCAGTAAAATCACTGAGAGTGACATTCAGATGCAGGCATCTGCAGAGCCCAAGTGAAAAGTTTTAGTTTAAAAGACTGCCCTGTGAGACTCAGAATGACATAACAAACCCTGGCCCATTCTTCATTTGTTTGGCTCAATTAATGAAAGAGGAAGTTTACTAATTGTCAGAATTTTGAGCAGTAAACACCGGATCTAAGTAGTATCTCAATTAGTGGTTATAATGCTGCAACCATTAGACCTGTTCAGCAACTGTTCCAGCAATAACTTACAGGCAAATCAGAGCATTCAAATACATGGAATAGTACATGTGCTGAATTGTCTGCATCATTTAGATGACATCAAGTTTATTTCAGATTGTAGAAATAGTTTTGATATTTAAAATTACAGTTATGGTTTCTGCCCATTTTTAAATGTCAAATGACATTATGGTCAATCTGAGAAAACAAGGGGGAATGTTTTGGTGACCCTAAATTTATTATATTGGCAACACCACTGAAAACTACAAGTGTCCACGTACTGTCTGTTTCATGCAAGATTTATTTGTTCTGAGAGAAAACCCTGATGGTTGGTTAGTGAATTAGGTCAATAAGCAGTAGGATAGTGATAGGGGAGATTCTATTGCTCTTGGGGATTTAGGCTTCCTAGCACGACATTTAAATCAATAGGAATCGTCAGCTACCCTAATCTGCCCATGCCAAATAGCACTGGGCCTGAGGTGGTGGAGAAAAATTGGAAGGCTGGCAAATTGCTTTTTTTCCCCTCAGATAATTAATGAAATGTTTTGTGTAGATGCTTATAAAATATTTTATCTACTTTTACTGTATGTGCAATTTTATTAAAAATACAATTTATTTCTAAAGGTAGCACTAATTATGATCATCATCACTTCTTACCGATGCACTCATGGAACTCTTCAACTATTTTTGCAAATGCATCAGTAACCTGTCAAAATGTATACAAGAAAGAGGCACAAGGCAAGAAATTCCCATTACAGTATAAACAAAGTGTTAAGATCCTGGCTTGCAATTGCTGGTATTAGTTAACATAACACAACGTTGATATAGTCAAAATGATAACAGAAAGACAGAGTTAAAATTAGAAAGCTATGTGCAGCCAATATGAAGAAGTGTGAGAAGCCTATATTTCGTAGGTAAAGTGAACACTTTTTCTTCAGTAATAATTCAAATTGCTGATGATACAAACCCAGAACTAAATAAGTGCATCAATGAGATGCAAGAATAAATCTACATTGTTTTCACATCCTATATTTTCACTGAGTACACAGGAATTTGAGGTGAATGTATATTGCCATAGCAGCTCTTAGAAAGCTGGGAAATAATGTTCTTCTAAAAGAAGGTTTATTTTATTGATTATTAGTAGCAGTCAAATATAATTTAATTTTGGTCAATTCGCTATGTTAAATCGTGAATAATATTTGTTATATAGGTGATAACAATATTAGACAATATATTATAAACAGTGCATCATTGAAAAAAGGTCTTACCTCCTCTTGCCTTATGCTTATTACAAGACGTAAGTGAACTCATTCTTTGTTTAAAGGGTTATATTTATTAAAAGGATCTTTTCAGACAAAAGACTTTATCTTAGACCACCATTCAAAATAAGCATTAGATGCTTCGACTCCACTGTATGCTCACATAGGAACATGTTAACCTTAGAGAGCTACGTAAGCGTGTAACAGACATTCACTGACGACGTCGTTCTGATTTTGTCAGCCAGGAAGCCTGCTTGCAGCACCTGGATGAGACGTGTATTTGTTCACTCAAATGTTGTTGTCATTATACCATTTTTACAGCAATAAAGTTCCATTGAGGCCAATTAGGAACTATTGGAATGGAGAGTGAGCAACAAATTTCAAAATTTGATCCATCATTTCTTGGCTGTCGAATGCCGTGCCCATCTGTTCACATGGCAAACAGCCCACTTGCAAGTTAGCAAGTTAGCTGGACCTTTCCCCTCAGAAGTGAGTGACAGGCAAGAACAGTTTAGTTACTCTGTGTAACAATGCAAACAATTTTTTTTTTCTGCAGGAAGTGTGGTGCGATATCTAGGAGAGCTGGACAGCATTTGCCTCCTTTCACTTCGTTATATTTTTTGACATGTACATTGTTAGAAATGGTTGAGTGAAGAAGGAAAGAAAATCAGGGGCTTACTGGTACTGGTTGCTGCCAAAAAGACAGGTTGTATTGGAACAGGTGCTTTGAAAATCTGTGAAAGCCAGCTGAAAGGTGTCAAAATGTGCATAACATGAACCAACAGTTCACAGACATTTTGTGTGAATTTGGTCTCGTAGCAGGAAAGTTCAGAAGGGACCCTTCGGCAGAAAGTTCCTCTGCCTTAGGAACAGCCAGCCAGCTTAACAGGCATACCCTTGTCTGCTCAGTCACAGCATGCATGATGCTCTCATGCAGGAGGGAAGACAAAGGAAAAAAAAAGGTTTCCTCTTGTTACATTTATATCCTTCATTATCTTGGAATCGTCAAATCAGGAAAAAAGATATGATAATCTGTTCCTAAAATACGTTAAGCTGATCGTCTAGCCTAAAAATAGAAGTAGATCAATTGAAACTCCGTAAGCTGTGTTTTGGTGAGTGATTAACTGCAAAGTGTGTGCAGGTAGAAGAAAGAAGAATGCGTGATCCTTTTTATAGTACCAGTCAAACTAATGCCTGTGAGCCACACTTGTCCCTTGACCTTGTTAAATGTGGCCCACGTGTTGGAGGGAGTACAAGCAACTTTTCCGACACATTCCCTTCCCACATGTTTTTCCTGCAGTGTGCTACTGTAGATAGTTCTAAAACACATGGGAGTACAAGTGGCTTCCCCATGTGTATTTAAAACCTAACAGAGCTACAGCAGTCAAAACCACATGGGGATAGAAAAGGAGCATCAGGAAAAAAATGCTTTTCCACTATTTGTGCTCATGTTCTTCATGTGCTCAGGGAACACAGGGGAGAGCAAAAGCAAGACAAAAAAGACAAGGGAGAGAAAGAGAAGAAAGGAAGAGGAAGAAAGAAGCAGACAGAAGCAAAGAAAAAGGAACAAAGCGAGATGGCATTAAAAAAAAAAAGGAGAAAAGACAAGTGAGAAAGGAGAAGGCGTTGCAAGGAAAGGACAGGAATTGACAGGGAAAAAATCATAGAGAAAATCATTTCACTGCTTGAAAGGATAAAACCAAATAAGCCCGCCTGTGTTTTTCATTTCAGCATTATAGTTTGTGTGCGTGTTTAGTTTTAACAAATGTAGGAAGAGGGATGTTCTGCACATTCCCCGATGTCATCCCTCCTCTCGTTTTGTCTCCAGATACTGCGTCTTTGTTTCTGCTTCTGCTTTCTGTCTCATTCCATCTCCTGCTTCCCCCTCCCCTTTTTCTCTTCTCTGCCTCTCACAGGCAATGAATGAGATGTAGCATATCATTGTATAAGCAGGGCCATTTTTTTTCCCAAACTTGCCTTAAAAATGGAATGCCAGTGAGTATGTTGTTATTCTTTCAGACCTTTTTTTTCCGAGAAGACTTAGTTGAGACAGCCTGAAGTCATCAACATAAACCTAAGTGAGCATATGGGTGAAATGTGACTTTTGCTCCATGCTAGTCATGGGATATGGTCATAGTCTTGATTTCAAGGAGCTTTACAACAAGTCAGTGCTGAGAAAGTTTTCAGGGTAGTTGGTGAAGTCCAAGAGGAACAAATAAACAACCTCCCATCTTCCTCTCTCACACTTGTGGACACACTTCTGCATCCACAGCCTCTCCTCTGGACTCCTAGGTGCACTGCTTTCTGTGTGCACCACTTGCCCTGTAAGCTGTCATTGGGAAAGACGGTTTTGTATGTTGCGCAGCAAATCTGAGCACACCCACATGAATATACAAATATTACATTACCTAATATTATACATTTGATGTAATTTGGATTGGAATAAAAATTAAATAGCTTTGAACCCAATTTTTATTGTATTATCATTTGATGGACTTTTGTTCATGTCAGAATTTCGTCCTTGATTTGGGGATGAAGATAATACTGAGTTTTGGCACTGCATTTAGATTGATGATTTTTGTCTTTAAAACCAGAGGAAGACTCTTAAAACATGTATGTACTCTGGTTTTGCCCCCGCTTTCTTTTGGTTCTAAGTCTTATGCTCTATTTTTCTTGTTGTTGACCCTTTTTAGTTGTATGCCAGGATCTCAAGGTTTCCAAACTAAAGCCAGGAGCTCAGGAGGATGAACAGCTTTCAGGAAACGGTCAACAGCTCTCAGGGTGCAATTCTAAAGGTCATTTGTTATCACATCTGTTCCTGTCAAGGCATCCTCTCTGAGGCAGAGCCCATCTGAGGGGCTGGAAGCCCTGGGAGGTTCTATGGTAGAAGATTTTCTCTCTTGTGCTGTATGATGAGACTGAAAAGAGCGCATTCATCTGTGGAGTTCTCCCAGTGTTAGGGAAAACTGTCAGAAACCTTTTCCCTCTGCCCTGTTTCACTGTGACCTTCATTTCCCAGCCACTGGCCTGACTCTAAGCACAAAAAAACCCCAATTAATAGTAGGATTGGTCTGATTTCCCCTGCATCTCTTGGGGCAGGTTAAAACTGGAGACCATCATTTGGCAGAAAGTCCAAGATTTCTTGAATGTGGCTATGAAGAACAGGAGTCAGAGGAGAAAGGAACAATGCTGGGGTTGAGCAACCTGTTAGGTTTGCTAGTGTTGGAACTTCCCAATGCAAAAAGCTGTTCACGCCATGCAAGTTATGGAGCTGATTAGGCTGGGTGAGTCACACTGCTCAGGCTTGGAGGTAGGGTCCTGCTTTGTGCTTCCCACCATCCACCCACATCACTAGGATCACTGTGCCACATTCTACTGGAAAAATGCCATAAGGATTTTGCATGTAGAAATGGAGTCACGCATGCATTTTATGGCAGTAGTCTAATTTAATTATTTAAGTTGATATATTATCATTACATTACAGTCCTCTGGGGGAAAAAAAAAAAGGCAGAATTTAGAATATCCTGTACTGGACCCAAAAGAGTGTTATCTAGTACAGTTTTTAAATAGTCTGTGAGTATAGTAAAATACCCGATTAACTTAAAAAGAGTTGTTCTATCAAGTAGATAATATGTGCTTTAAAATGTAAGCATATACCAGAGTACTTGTTCCCTTAATCTATTATTTACAGGACAATGTATTAGACTAATATTATGGGCCAAAGTATCTCCTAGCACAAGCTGGTAAGGCCCTGTTGGGATCTATGTAGCTGTGCCAATTACACCAGTGAATAACTTAGTTTGGTATTTTTCTATATTCAATGGATAGACTACTTAAATTAACTAAACTATGATATGCCTCTGTTCATATTTTGGAAAAGAAATTATTTATGTAATTTAAAGAAAGTGGAGATATAGTAGCTTAAAGCATAAACCATTTTTAAGCATAAATAAATTCAGACAAATTCTTTACACGTTCTAAGATTTCAGTTAATTTTTAACATCTGTATTGCTCTATGAAGGCAAAAAAGTTAGGTAAAAGTGGTATTTTCTGGAAGAGGCTTTTGTCCTTGTCTACAAAGAAAAAGTGTTCCAGAACTGTTCCACATTGTATTTTACATGGCAGACAGAGGATAAAAGATGGTGAATTGTGCATCTGTCACTATTCTGCATCTGTCACTCAAAGAAAGTTTCTCTTTTCCTATTTGGGACAGTTGCCTAAGGATGATGGGATATAGCTGATAACAATAATCCATATTTAGGCAACCAGAAGATTGTGACAACATTAGCCAGAGTAAGGGAATGCAGACTTAAAATCAAAACATCTGTTATGGTAACTTTAACTTACCCTATTATTCCTAGATGTTGCAGTGTCATAACTTACATTCCTGCATTGTCTTGCCATAAAAATATACATCTTAGCCTTGAAATTCAGCCCTAACTTTAAATTAATTTACTTTAAACTTCATATCATAAAATTAATATTACTGAAGTTCATCTTTAGACAGTAATAGTACAAGTAAGTGATCTTCTACTTGATAGATTGCAAAATGTGTTGTATTTTATCCCTGATAACGAGAATAATTTCATTTGCCTCAGCATAGCTATTAAATAGTTACAGGGAGATTGATTGTAGTGGTATGAAGGATTTCACCATTAATAGTTTTATGAGAGAGATTCAGAATATAAACAGATTTCATGGCTGGGGGTGAACAGAAACTTGATAGATTGCAAAATGTGTTGTATTTTATCCCTGATAACGAGAATAATTTCATTTGCCTCAGCATAGCTATTAAATAGTTACAGGGAGATTGATTGTAGTGGTATGAAGGATTTCACCATTAATAGTTTTATGAGAGAGATTCAGAATATAAACAGATTTCATGGCTGTTCTTAACCAGAATATCTGAATATATACCCTTCCTTCCCTACAACCTGTGCACATCAGCTTGCCATGGAAATTTCTGGCAAAATAGAGATTTCTTTGATTTTCCAGTGCTTCATATCACAACATGTTGCTGTATCACCAGCACTATAGCAATGAGGACATGGCTGCATAAATCATAGGAGACAAATGCCCAGAATAAAATACTATAATGAACGAAAAGAGGTGTAGTACGTGATGAGCCTGATCCTGTCACATGAGAGATTTCAGTCAGAAGATTTTGTTCTGTTAATTTCAGAGAGGATCAGTCCCATCACGTGTACTAGGAAATGTTGATATTAATTCTGATTCTGCCCTCTTTCTACCAGTTACTCTTCTAGTTATGAGCAAGGCCCAGTGCTGGTAACTTACAGCTGCTGTGTAGCTTGAATTCAGGAGCATATGCAGTGTCTGCTCTTGGGCTGCCAAATCATATTGCATGTCCTCTGCTCATTTACTATGGCTGCTAGAATAACTTACTATGATACTGGACTTCCAAAGAATATATTAACTTCCTGACTCTCTATAGTAATACCATACAGCTGGTTCAAATAAACATTCCAAGCCAGTGCATTTTTCATCTTGAAAAAAACGGCAATCCCAAAGAAGTTTTGTATTTATTCAGTGCTTACTGTCACTGCCTTTGACACCAGGCACAAAATTAATAGTTTAAAAAATGGGAGTTACTCTCTAGGCCTTTGCATTGATTCTCTCTTGTTGTTCTTCATTTATTTTGTTGACCATTGCAGTCAAAAAGAGAGGAAAAACTGCTCGTGGCATTAATTTTCTTGAGTTATTGCACTGTTCTGTCTCACTAAAACTTTATTGTTGTTTTCTATACTTCGAATAAAATGTGACTGTTGTTATCTGAAGCAGAATCCATATAAAGAATTCAAGTTTCTCTTGACTACCTTACTATTTGGAAATTTCATTGACATTGATATAAAAACATAACTAGGTAACTAAGTTATCTGCATTAAACTTTTGCAGACTATTAAAAATATGTTACTTTGTTTCTTTAATGATTTCATCGTCAGTTCATTTATTAATATTGCTCCTATCAAAAGAGCTGCTGAAACATTATGAGTGAGAGCCATAGGCAAAATCGTCATGTAAATAATGGATATTTTGGCTGTATAAGCGCTGAAGATTTGGTTATGTTTGATTACACAGTTTTTGTAGTTATTGTAGGTGCCCTGAGTTCTGGCTTCAGAAAGAGTTAACATGATTAAATAAAGATTTTGCTCCAAATATCACTCATCAGTAACATACTAATTCCCACCAGAGAAAATGAAATATATCACAGCGTGCAGGTCTTCCATTCCTATTTTATACTGCCATTTATTAAGTAATTTCCTAATGAAAATTGTTAGATGCACCAGGTTTCTGAGTTGGATTCTTGTACTCTGAGCTGTAATTATGGAAAAACTTGTGGATGAAATTATGGAAATTATGGAAAATACTGTGCATGTCCATACTTTACTGAGTTTTGTTTTAATTCCTTGGGCTAATTATGAAGAAAAAAGTGATATTTCCAATAAGTTGTGGAACAATCAGAGTTGTCAGATACATACGATACCTGTTTTTAAGGAGTTTTCAAAAGCTGGACACTAGTTTTGATCTCTCATCCAGTCGCGAGTGATGTAAATGGGAACGTGTCCCTGATTTCAATGGGAGCAGGAGGAGGTGATAGTTTTTCATTGTGAAGAAGGCAATTGTGCATGCAAGGCTTACAATGATGTCAGATCTACATTTTTATATGTTTTGTTACAGTCTGTGAATAACTGGACTGTATGGATATAAATCTGTCTTTGATTAAGATAGATTATTCTGGTGTCCCATTATAAGATTATTTTACAGAAACAGAGTTATCATTGACAAGTACAGAATCATTCTGATTTATAGTACTTTCTGAAAAATATACACATTTGTGAAAAATGCTTAAATTACAGCTGGAATTAAGGGTTAGACGCAGGTTCTTTTTATTCTGCTTTTGCATTAAGGAAAACTGTTTTGCCTGTTACTGGTTCAAATAGTCATGGAAATTTGCTTTTTTTCAGAGATCTATTCTTCATAATTTACAGATAAGGTAAATCAATCCATAGTTTTACGGCTGGAAGTGAGGGAGAATTGTAAAACTGCAGTATTAGGCAAAGTACATAAGAACATTCTGAACCCCCAAATGCTATATTGAGGTCACACACGTTTTAAATTAGGAGTCTCTGTTCTCACTCATAAATGTCTCAAACTTTCAACTTGTGATCTGAAACTTTTGGTGGTTGAATATTGTAACAGTAGCCACTGGAATTAGTAGATACTGACCCTTGTGCCATATGACAGGGTATATATAACTGTTGGTGACCCTGACCAGGTTCATGTGACTGGGGCAAAGAAATTAAGGTTAGTTTCTCACTAGAGCTCCTGCATGCTAGAACTTTATTATAAAGGTAAAGGTGACTGTTTTTTTAATTAGTCTATCAATATGAAATACACTTACACAAAGAATAATATTAGATTTAAATCATTTTCTCCCCATTCACATGACATCTATCATATTGCATTCATAAGCGTGAGGAAAGCAAAACAGAGCTCAGTTTCACTGCCTGCAAATTTGTGGTTGTTACCAGTGAATGCCTGAACATTTATCTTTTACGTTTTCAGCTTAGATTTTTAAAAATTATTTTTGGTATTGTTTCTTTGTTGTTTTTCTTTTGTTCTTGCTATCTGCAAGACATGTAACATGACAAGCACTGAGCATCTATTTATGTGGAACATTCAAGGAAATGGAGAGTTATAAATATGTATGTCTGATGATAATATGTAACTATGACAAAGATATTCCTGCCTATATTTTTTGGAAGTGACAACACAAAGCTATGGTTTATCGCAATAATGGTAAAAATAATATTCTAAAAATATACTAGTTACATAAACATTCAAAAATACAAAAATGTGTTCTTAGTCCCAGGTAGAAAAGCTCCTCTTTGAAATACGTGGATACAGATGTCCCTGTGTCTCCCTATCCTCCAAGACCCATTTTCTGCAAAGCTCTTTTAAATGTGAAAGAGGATAGAGTTTCGCAACAGTTTATTGCTAGATTTACAATGCTGGCGACAAAGTAATTCTTAAAAAATGGGATAGACTTCTTCCAGGAATTGATCTCTGGTTGGGTTAATGGATTATATGGGCCAGACTGTGACTGTGACTAGCCCTTACACAGCAATGCTGCTGCAAATGCATGCGAGATCCAGTCTCGTAGGAAACTGCTTCTGGGAGCCCAGCACCCCTACCCTCTGTGTAACCTCTCCAACGGAGCAAGAATAAGACAGGGTCATGCTTATGCCTCCGCATTTATACAAAAGTAGGAAGAAGAGTCAGTGCCTCCCTAAAGGTGCTGTAAGCCACCAACAATGTCCCTACATTGGTTTGATTATAGAAAGATTGTTCCTTTTGCAATTACTCCTAACTTGTGTTGTTTGAAACAAGTATTGTCAAGACTACTGGTCAGCACATAGAAGGTCAATTATTTGGCTGTGTATTTTGACATTATTGATTAGATTTTATGGTGGGTTTTTTTGTTCCTTACGTAGAACTTCAGCTGAAATCAGCAGGATGTAAAATTGACATTTTGTATTTAATATTTATACATTATTTTAAATAATTTCCAGAAGACCTGTGCGACAGCAAAAGGCAAAAATAGTGGCTGAAATGGTTTGGTACATTAAATTGAGTGGGTTTTTTTGTCCCTGCTAAGTACAGTAAGATCATTGTGTCACAGAGTCTTTATCATACCACCTAGCTGGTTTGTGAAACCTTGCTGCCACGAGCAGCTTGATCTTGCTGCCAGTGACACCGGTGGCAAAACCCTTTTTGTCTTCGGCAGAAGCAGGATTAGGCTGCCCAATGCCTGCAGCATGGAAATTCGTCAGCTCCTCAGTGTCGCTCCTGGTGTACGGTGATTTTTCACTCTTCTTTATTTCAAAGAGCTGCATTGAGGGCTGCTGTGCAATAGTAAAACTAAAGCAGGGCAGAGTATGAGAAAAACATACAAAAACTTTACAAATAACTTTCACTTTTGAAATTTAAATCCTTTATAAAAGGTTGCAAGATTACAGCTATTAATTTTGGCGTGTCATAGAATCATAGAATCATAGAATCATAGAATCAT
>NW_008794911.1:4399895-4412827 GCF_000699145.1 Aptenodytes forsteri
TTCTTGTAGTGAGGGGCCCAAAACTGAACACAGTATTCGAGGTGCGGCCTCACCAGTGCCGAGTACAGGGGCACGATCACTTCCCTACTCCTGCTGGCCACACTATTTCTGATACAGGCCAGGATGCCATTGGCCTTCTTGGCCGCCTGGGCACACTGCCGGCTCATGTTCAGCCGGCTGTCGACCAACACCCCCAGGTCCTTCTCTGCTGGGCAGCTTTCCAGCCACTCTTCCCCAAGCCTGTAGCGCTGCATGGGGTTGTTGTGGCCAAAGTGCAGGACCCGGCACTTGTCCTTGTTGAACCTCATACAGTTGGCCTGGGCCCATCGATCCAGCCTGTCCAGGTCCCTCTGCAGAGCCTTCCTACCCTCGAGCAGATCAACACTCCCGCCCAGCTTGGTGTCATCTGCAAACTTACTGAGGGTGCACTCAATCCCCTCATCCAGATCATCAATAAAGATATTAAACAAGACCGGCCCCAGTACTGAGCCCTGGGGAACACCGCTCGTGACCGGCCGCCAACTGGATTGAACTCCATTCACCACATTATCACGAATAATATCTTGTCCTTTCGGTTAATAATTGCTTTTGAAGTGGCTCTGGCCTTAAATCAGGGTAACTTTGTTCTGTGTTACTCAGCGACAGACAGGTTTTGCTTGCATATAAATTGATAAATTTTTGTATGAAAGACACAAAGAAACTGTATTGCACAGATGTAGTGTGTATATATGCACACATACATGCACACAATACTTTCACATCACGAGCCGGTGGTTTTGGGGCTGCAGCAGCAGGACTCGCCGTGCCTCTTGGAGTCTCCAGGCAGCAGCAGCCATTTCCCCACCATGGTGGTCCGAGGCCTGCCCATCCGCTGGGGACTGTGATGGTAGGAGGGGGCTGCTGCGAGAGGCCACTGCTCAGCGTGAGGGGCTGGCAAAGAAGAGGCGAGTGAGGAAGAGGCTGCCCGCTGCCGCCTCTCCCAGAGGGCCTCGAGGTGGAGGAGACGCAGCGACATGGTGGCTGCCAGGCATCAGGGTGGAGGCCGAGGTGGTTGTTCTCAGGTGGAGGTGGTACTTGAAGAAGTGGCAGAAAACCGCCCGTGAAGCTGGAAGCCCTGAGGCAGGAGGTGGGTGTGAGGCAGGGAAGGGTGGTGGTGGGACAGGCAGTGCTGTACAGTGCCTGTGGAGAAGAACGGGAAGGAGCACTGCTGCTGCGGCAGCCATTGAGGTGGCTGAGGGCTGTGGCGGGCTCCCGGGGCTGGCTGGGGGCAGGGTTCCCCGGAAAGGGGTGAGGGCCTGGGTGGTGGGGGCTGGTGGGCCCTGCAGGCTGGCCGGGGTGCGACAGGAAAGCGTTTCCCCCAGGGGAGGCCCGAGATGGCGGCCACAGTCCCTCATGGGAAGGCTGACATGGCCCTGCTGCCACGTCAGGATCGGCTGTGCTCCTGCGTGCAGGACTCAGGCATGCGTGGGGTTCGTCTGTAGCTTTTTATTAGCAAAGCAAAAAAGTCTGTGAAATTCAAACCTTTTGCCATCCCTCCAGCTTAAGCGGTTCTACGGGTAATTATCTTAAGAACAATTACACAAGATGTTACCTCAGGCAAATCATATAAAATTAAAAGAAAGAGTACAGTGCCATATTGTCAAATTTCACATTGGTAGGAAGTTTTAAAATCTGCAGCCTTCTGGAATTCCTGTGGTTCAGTGTTTGTTCACAATACACACCAGGGGAAAACGTACAGTAATCCCATGCAGAAATAAATGTGACTGAATCCTGTTTGCTTTCAAATAATTGCATTTATTTACATCAGTTTAACCTCCATTTAAAATGTCATGTGTATCTCAAGTAGATTAATGCATGTAAAAAAACAAGTCTCTGTGGAAAGTGTTTCGAGTAAGCAATTTGTTTTGCTTGTAATTAATGGATTCTTACCTAAAGTACAAGTTATAAATAAAAATAAACTAACGGTGAGTGGTAGTTTGCTGCTGTCATTCAAATAGTGGGCAGTTGGGTAATTACAGACCATCAAAGAACTGCTGCACTGCTGATTATTATCTTTTAAGAATTTACCAGCCTTTCATCGTTCGAAAGAAACTTGCACGGAAGACTTTAAATATATGCTATTAATAAAATAAACCTATTCAGTGGTGTGATGGTTGGTAGTTACAGCTCACACAGGAGAACAAGTCACCTTGCCTTTGTTGCTTTGTCTGATACAGAATGCCACATTGTGAAATCAGTAGCCAAATCTCATTTAGCCACATATATCTGCATCTATACCGAGGGCTTCATTCTGCAAACGTGTAAGCAGCTTGACTAAGATGAGAAGCTTTGGAGCAGAGTTGGACTATTCCTCTGGAGAAAGTTACTTGAGCATTTGTAAGGCCAGATCCTGAAAATGTCAGAAAATCCATGCGCACAAACCTTGTATGCAAACCTTTGAACTGAAAAGAACAAGTACCAGTGAGGAAGATGTTGGCAATAGTTGCATCTGCTCTGAACTAGAAATGTGTATAATTTCTAACACATTTTTGTATGTATATTTATTCCATGTGTTGTTAAGATATGTTCTTTAAAAATCCTTACGAATAATATCTTGATATGTATTTATAGAATTTAATTTTCAAAACTAAAAAAGTCACTAGCCACAGAAGTATTTTCCCCAGTTGTGATTCTCCATTTATTTAATATCAAAATGAACAAAACATACATTTCCATGGTAAAAACTGGACTTAGGATGGAAATTATATTATATATATCCCTTTTCCTCAGAGAGGTAAACCCATATTTAATACATCCTAGGCTGTGATCTTTGTATTGACTAGAATTAACATTTGAACCATAATATTGGAAAATGTGTTTATGCACACAGTGGTGCTGGAGATAGTGAACTTTTTGTCTTGGGGGAGGAGTGAGTACATGCAGTGTAGAGCTGATTGTAATATGTTTCCATCAGAAGTACTGCAGAGCTCTTGGAGCTTGTCAGGACTTTGGATTCAACATTGCTGTGCTCATCTGCCTATAACCCCCGTGCAGATAGCAGACACATTGCCTCCAGTAAGGAGGCATCCACTACTATATATAGTTGATCTATATAGTTTGTCTACCCATTTATCTTGTGTTTATATCAGAATGAAAGAGTCAGTCCTGCATCTCTCATTCAGAATACTTACATGAGATTGGATTATTCATCTGAGTAAGATTTCCAGGATGGGGATCATAAACCTGTGTAAATAAAACACTGAAATTGTAAATAATACAAAACAAATGCTAAATATTGTACTCTTCAGTCGCTTTCATTGAGCCAAACTCTAATAATCATTAAGGCATGTAAAAAATACAGAGATATATGGTTTATATGAAAGGTCAGTTGCAGTCCACGTTTATTTTTAATTCACTGAATTGTTTTCAGCAGACATATCTGTATGTAGCATAATCTCTTGCCCATTTTCAGCAAAACATCCCTAAACTCATCATACATGAACACAGAGCTGGAGGAAGAGGAAATGAACAATTTCCCAATTTATGCAATTTAAGAGAAATATGGGGGTGTCTTTATGACCATTGGCTGTATGAAATACAAATTATCTGTACCTATCAAGCTGCAAAAGCCTGTTGAAGATGGCAGAAATGCTGCTTTTAAAGGGTTCTGTAGTCTTGTGAGACTAGTTTTGTTATAAATCTGCTTGTGTGTCATTGAACTGGATACTGTGATTTGTAAAAGACCATAAATATAATTTTTGTTGTTAATATCATCATTCATTTTGACATGTTTTAGCTTGATGGTTTTGGCATAATATTTTAACAAGCTTGAAAAAATCCTAAATTAAAAACAAACGAAAGAATTTCAGAAAATGAGCTATTTTAAGGTTACTTGACAGTTTAATTGAGAATTCACTGATTTGAACAGTACATTTGTTTTGATTATCTTAATTTTTTAAAAAAGATTGAAAATTTCCAGGTGCATTGACAGACTCATGCACAGCTGTTTTGGGGGGTTTTGGGTGTTTTTTGTTGTTTTTTTTTTATAAACTGCAAAGAAGAAAAAGGTTAAACCTCTGAGAATCTGGAAATACCAATTGCATGAATATGTAAGGAAAGCAATTGTTAAAATGCTCTGAGTGTTAGCAGAATTTTTAAAGCTAGTTAATATTGCAATGACAAGACTAGGAAGGGATATAAGACTAAAAAATATGCTGTACATGATCATATGTTTTTCATATTTTGTATTTACACGTAGGTAGTTACTTGTGGAAATTGAGTAAATGTACAATGTATTAACATTTAGTGTGATAAAACTGAAAAAGCTAATGATACCACAATTACTGCTTGGCTGTATGAAAACTGAAAACGGTGGAATGTGTTCTTTTGAAAAATACATAGTTGTAACATGTTGTAATGCAGGATGATCAGGAGTCTCTTCACTAGCAGTTGGGATACGTTGCAGTGTGTATTTATTAATACACCATTTTTTCTTAAACTAGAATTTCATATATGTGTAATCATTATTTGGAGGTAGTAAATAACTGCAATACAAACTTCAGGAAATCTAGAAAGGCTTTTATGTGATGAAAGAAAAGTGAGAAAGGAGAGTGGGTAAGGAATAATTTTAGTCCTTTCAGGCCTAGAGGCTTCTCGGGCAGGTGAAATGATGAGATTTTACATGTTGTCTGACTGCTCTTGGACTTATTATTAGGGCCCTACATCACGGCCTCAAGGAGAAGGAAGAGGACTTTGGTGTTGTCAGAATATGCTGCTGTGCACAGCCTGTATTTCCTTTTCCTGGGAGGATTTTGCTGTGTGAGTGGCAGCGTCCTGCGTAGCAGTAGAGATGTCTGAATGGAAGATCCCTTCCCCCAGGGGTGGCACATCTCGGTAAATGTCACTTGAGCCAGGGGCCAAGGTCTGCATTTTGACCAAAATGTATTAAACTTCGGAGACGTGACCTCTTCTGTTCCTATTTATTAAGTACTGCATGTGATTCTTTATTTAGGGGCAAGTTGTTCTCATTTTATTCACAGAAACAGCCCTCTTGAAGTGTGTGTGGAAAGGGAGAGAGATTTAGCTTGTGTGTGTCTCTGAAATAGTTTATAATATAGTCTAATAATAATAGTTAATAATAAAGTCCCTCTGAAGTCCCTCATGGCAGAACAGGATTGTGGCTCCTCATAACACCCTTGCGCTGTCTCACCTTCTGTGGACCAACTAAGCTTTATTAAATGTCCAAACAACAGTCTTTGTACACTGTATTCATACCTTTAGACATGTATCATGCTTTTGTTTTACCTTTGATTTCCTTGGCACATGATGCTATAGGGAACTAAGATAAAGTGTAGTCATCTGTCCAGTTTCCTTCCTATAGCCATATTGAATATTAAACTCTCAGGCCCCATAGTGTTCTGCAGGAGATTATCCAAGAAATGATAAATCCTCGGTAGGAGCCATCAAAGCATCATTGCCAGTTTGTAGCTGCTAAAAAGACCCTCACATCTCTTTCACTGTCACTGCATTATTGATTAGCTTGTGAAATACTGAAGCTGTATTGATTGCAAATATTTAGGGATGAAAAAGGAAACATTGTCGTCGAAGGTATTTGCAGTTCTCTCTTCTCTGTTAAAGAGATCTTTCTTCTCTTGTATTTCTCTGGCTGTCTTCTACCTATCATATGCTGCAAGCTGATGTGTTCATCCAAGGGTACTGGCAAGATGGGCAAATGGCTGCCTCACCCTGCCGTGGCTGGTGGTCACCAAAAAGCTGAAAGAGACCAATGAAGGAGAGTGCTTAAAGATTGCTTGATTGGTTTTGCACACACCTGCATTTGGGCAGAAATTACAGGAAGCAAAACTTGTTTCCTATTAGTTTATGTTTTAACTAATTTGTATTTAAAAATTATCTTAATGGTCCAGACGATCTAGGCCATGAGGTCTGAAACAGTCCTGCTGAAGACAGCACATAACTGGCTGATATTCTGGTCCTATTAGACAACATAGCTGCTGAAATCCCAGCGCATTCTGTCTCGATATTCATGGGTTCTCCTAATCCAGTTATAGAAATACTCTGTGCAGATGGGCTAAAACGCAAGACCTGAGAAAAATTTTAGCTTGTTGATCCATTCGGGTGAAGTCTGAAAAGGGACTTTGCAAATGAAGAACAGTAAAGTACACAACAAAGCAATTCCCTGCAGCTTCAGCAAGTTACTTCTCACTGTCCCTTCTCCAAGAGTCCCTGCTTAGCTACATTGGCACATGCAGGTGGTTTCTGCCTGATTAGTGTACAGTTAGTTCTCTGCCTGGTACTTAAGCTGAAATCATTAACATGTGTCTTGTGTGTTACCTGAATGAAAGGCGAGTTCACGGGTTATTATTGCCCATTTTTTCTCTTTGCTCCTGCACTTCCCTGTTTCGATTACAAATCCCCCTCCAGGCACAAAGCAAGCTGGACACCTACAGTGCAGCTAAAGAGTTATTTGTTCCCTAGGTGGACACTAATGAATGACTGCAGTGCTGCCCTGAGTGAGGGGGTCCCCACTATTAAAAGTTTAATAGAAAGATCTGAGAAGCTGGGGGCCAAGAGGAGGAGGAGGGGACAGGGAGCTGTGAGTAACTCACTAAGTGCCTTCTCTGTTCCTTTGCTGTAGTGGAGATTATACCATCCATTAGGACAGGAGCAACTGGAGAGAGGTCAGTTCCCCCTGCATTCTCCTTTTGCCTTCAGTCTCACTGCAAGCTGTTGAAACTGCAAAAATATGTTGGTTCCTTTCCACTGTAAAATCTCCAAAAGCAGCAGGAATATGGCCTGTCTGAAGAATGAGCTAATCCAGACTTCCTTTCACTTTTCTGATTTTTTATCCTTTTGTTTCCCTCCCACTCCTCTTTGTTCTCTTTTTTCTCCCTAATCTGTCTCTCTTTTCTTTACTCTCCATACTCTTATCTTCCTCTACCTCATACTTTCCAAGACTTGGCATTAGGATAGGTATATTTAATTTGGAGGCTTAAAGGTTCTTTTTTTTTTTTTTTAATTATTCTTTAAATATTCCAGCACCCACATGAATTCCTGTCTATGCTAAATGATCATAAAGTTTCACAGAACAGTGAAATACATTGTCCCTTATTTCAACCAAGGTAAGTATAAACCTCCTCAATTTTTCTCTCTCCCACTCAATTGTAGGAGAGTGAGATCTAGTTTTAGTTTTGCTTTTAGTTTTTGATTTAGGCCCCATTACTGTAGCATCTGTCCATGCCTGAGACCATATGAAGAAGAGGGATTGGTTATGAGAGAGAGAGAGATTTATCCTTTGGTTTCTCTCTGCTCTGTATTACCAAGAATATTCTGAATATCTCTTACATAATCCTTATAAGGAACAAGACGAATCTCTTGTATATCATTCGTGTTATAACTCCAAGAAAGAGGTTTTTATTGCAGGTTCAGGCCACGAACATGTTTGGTATCCTGGGGTCCTGCAGGATGCTGTTTGCATTGCAAAGGACAGCCAGGGAACAGCAACGGAAGAAGCTTCCTTGCACCAGAGGTGTTTGAGAGTCAGAATTCTGCTGGAGCTAACCATAACCATAGGAATTCGAGTTTGTTTTCATGGTGGGATATCATAACCTTCCCCCATTTTGGCAATAGAGGTCTAGGATTAGAAACCTCTGCTAATCTTTTGATAGCTGGTAATAAACGTAGCTGGAGGAACCAAAATATAATGGCTTCTCCATGATTCTTTGGACTCACTGTGTCATCTTTCCTACAGAGCTCTTCTAGAAGGCAATGCAAGAACATTTTGAGCCTGTAAATGCATCCTAAAAAGAGCACTGATACCTGAATTTGGTGCCTGATCTCTTTGAAACAGTCTGATTAAGTAAAGGCCTCCAGAAGTGGTGTTGCCCATACCTGTCAGCACGGGTTTCTTAAGATTGCTACCTGGCTGAACATGTGAGATTCCTGTTTGGAAATATCTGGAGTGGATCCACAAAGCTTACCTGTGTTTTCCTTTCTCATTGCCTTTCCTGCAAACATTAGTGTTTTGGCTGAATTATAGCTCTTGGACAGATGTAAAGCTGACTAGTGTGATCACCTGCAAAATAACTTTTAGAACCGAGGTAGATGTTTTCTGGTGAGAGTATTTCAGGGACATGCATTTTCCTAAGCATTGCAAGGATACAAAATTTGTGTTCTTCTCATTTTTTAACAAACAGTGGTTTTGAGTCAGCTTTAAAATTTGCCCTTCACTTTTTTTCTTAAATGTAACCTATTTAAGAAAATACTTTTATACCATGCTAGTAATATGGTTGTACTTGAGGTTAACACATGCTTTCATATTACTCTGAATGCAGTTGCTTTCCTGAACTGAGGCCTATGTTTAGAACCTAAATCTGAATCCTGGACTTCAGAAAATGGTAAAATAGGTTGCTGCTCCTGAAAACATAGGCTGGCAATTCCTCTGCTTTCCTGTGTGTTCTGTAGAGACCACATTAAAGTTCAGTTGCTAAGACTCATTCTTATTTTCATGATATTCACTATTATTTTAAGAACTTTTAAGCATTCTTAATAGGTGCTGTTCAAAAAACCTGCGAGGACAGGAAATTTCTCCCTTTCTTACCATGATAATAGGAAGTGCTTGAGAGAAGTAAGTGCTATGTGAGAAGCATCATTATTACTCTCCTCGGTGTTATGCTCACTTCTTATGCCAGTAAAATTTTCTTCTTTTCACTTTTTTGAAGCAGTATCTTAAGATTGTTTTGGTTTGGTTTGGGTTGGGTTGGGTTTTTGTGTACTGGTTGGGTTTTTTGTATACTATTAAGCTGACTGCCATAATGATTGTACTCTTTTCAGTAGTCACTCAGAACAGATAGATTGCAGGGAATTGCAATGCAAAATTCTCCTTATAGTATGTCAGGTGAGATCTGAAGATCAATTCTGAATGTAGCCCTCTCTATTTGGTTTTGGTTTGGTTTGTCTTGTTTTTTTTCCCCACAGCTGCTGCCTATATTCCAAATCACTGATAATAGTGATGGCTGTTCTATAATTTTGTCGCAAGTCACACCGAAACAACTTTTTGTCTCTCCTGAACATGAAATAAGTGCAACTGTACATTTTGTGATCCAGAACTAGGCAGCCTATACCATTTCCTTTCGGTAACCATGGTTATGGAGGTTTGGTGAACGGTTGACTTTTAGGTTAACCAACAGTCTGCAATTAGCAACACACCAAAATTTCTGGATTTTCTCATCTAGGTACAGCTGCCTTTTGTGTGACTTGCATTATAAAAGAAGCCAGAGCTAAGTGAACTGGAGAGGTCAGTAAAATACTATTGTTCAGTCTTGTTCTTTGCTTTTAAGGTAAGTTGATCCTATTTGCAGGGATGTCCTTTCAGTTCTAACACTTTTCTGACTTTACTAACAGACCCAGGAATAGAAGTGTTTAGTTAATAAAGTCTTAAAAAAAACATGCTAAGCCACCTTTGTATCAGAAAAACAGCGAATCTGTAGACAAACAACTGAATAAAAAAACCCTCCAAATGCATTTTATTAGAAGAACGTAAAGAACAGAAGTCTTGCAACTGATCAAGAAACACTGTCTCTACCTGTTTCTTCCGACTTTTGAATCCTTCTTCAGGAATAATGCTTTCCATGGTTTGATGCTTGCAGCTCCAGAAAGAAAAAGCTTTTGTCATGGAAATCTTATTCTCTGCTTTTAATAATTTTAATAGCAATGATGAATTATATTAGTTGTCCATTCATTTTAATGTCCTGGTTCTGGTAAGGACTAGAATCATGTTTCAGAGGAAAATGGAAGAAATCTTTGGATGGTAAGCTGCGCACTCACCGAAACCAGGACAAGACTTCTGTTACAAAGTAAGCACTCAGAAATATATTTGGGCAGACACTGAGTAGCTGTTCTGAATTTTTTTGTGACTATGAATTTTTGAAGTTTGGGCCGAACTGTAACTCGAGAGCTGACAAATAGTTGACCAAAAATGACACATAGAATAATAAATAATATAGGCACATGTGCTTGTTGGGGGGTAAACGGTCCTTTCCTATGAGAAATTGTAGAAGTAGAGTAGTTAATAAGTAATTCTGCGATATAAGTGGGAAGATTCTTTTGTTTCTGTTATATCCTACTGAATTGATTTTAGGAACAGTTCTGGGTGAATAACTAGACTTATTTTTCTGAACAGAGGATGAATAGATGGTATGTTTATAAAAGTCATATATAATACCTTTTGTTTCTGTTATATCCTACTGAATTGATTTTAGGAACAGTTCTGGGTGAATAACTAGACTTATTTTTCTGAACAGAGGATGAATAGATGGTATGTTTATAAAAGTCATAAACAATACCCAGTTTCACCCTCTGTCCTATATTAACTTTCTCTGACATTCAGGAAACAACGCCTATATCTGAAGAAGGTCACAGATGTCATAGCAACAGACATGTAAGTTCATGGATCCCAAAATAACAATAAAATAATGTTACCAAACATTTAAATATTATAAAATATAAAAATAATTTAATATTACATAGTATAATATTTTCATATATTCAGATGTAATATATTTGTATACATTTATGTTTTTATAAAAGCATAAAACAAAATATAATCCATAATTAGTGAATCCAGTAATGGTATTTAAATTATGTACACTAGATACTGGAAAAAATTAAGCAACTCCAGATACGATCCACAAGAAACAGCGTATCAAGGAAGAGAGCTGTCCAGAAATGAAGAATAAAACACTGACAGGGAGGATGATTAATCTGAAGTAGCAGCCCTTTCTGGTTTCTGAATGCCTTAAACAGCACTCGGCCTCTTCCTTTCTTCTGAAGATACAGTCAGAAACCTTCTCCTAAGGGTAGATAGCTAATCTTTTCCATTTACGGAGTAGTGATAGATAATGTTGCTCTCTGGTATGATGGCTCACTGGTTAGTGCTTCAGCAGTCAGCAAAAGTCATCCATGTTAAGATCTTTTGCTGATCTGTGGGTTTCGAGCTGAAGAGGTAACATTCGCTGTTGTGTATGTTCTTTTTATTTTCTTTTTTACCTTGCAAGACTTTAAATGAAAGACTCCGACATTCAGTGAGGAAGAATGCTGACAAGAAAGGCGCCAAGTGACACTGCAGCCTCACCTGCAGCACTTTCACTGTCCCGACGCATTGAATAGGCAGCCTCGGATGTCTAATGCCAGGTCCTGGGTTCCTCTCAGACACCTCGAAGTTAGAGCTTGTGCTCAGGATCAGCATAACAAAGTCCCTTTTTAGATCTGGCCTCTAGACACAGATTTTGAAAATAGTCAAGTTTACATTCATTAAAACTAATGGGAATATTCATGCGTATAAAGTAAAACGTTTCAGGGCCCCAAATCCATGCCCAAATGTTCATCAGTACTGGTCTATGGGTTAGGCTGTTGTTCAGACTGGAATCTTCCTATTTCCACTAAATACCTATTTGCTTGTGCATAAAATCACAGGACTGTTTACTTGTCCTCCTATACAGAGAAAATAGAAGTGGTCCAGCCTGTGAGCTGACTCTTCTGATGCTGAGAATAGCAGAGGTCTGGGTAGGAAAGCATGCCGCAGTGGGCAGGATGCCCCAAAAAGCAATCTTTAATTATTTTAATTACTGTTGAGGGCTTGCGTAACTTGTCTTTCTCCTCCATGTTTTAAAAGATGTTGGTCAGTAAGGTACCAACAATACGCAATAAAATTTGAGCAGTACTGTGATAATACTGATGTTTATGTAGCTCTTTTCAAAGTATTGGAAAAACTGGAAAGGCTGAGCTCTGGACAATAAATGGTCAGCTTAAAGTTACTCACCCGGTTGAGGAACAAAGTCTTACAGTGTTGGTATAGCAAGGTATTGTACAAAATATGAGAGCTGGAGTAACACGCTCGTGCTCTTAATCCTGCTGCTGAAGACTCTCTGGTTTCAGGAGTGAGCTGGGACGTCTTGGTCTTGGGTGGGCAGAGACTAGGAGATAACCAGCATCTGCTTGGAAAGGAGTTAGCACCCGTCCTTGAGAGGTGGGTGTCATGTGCCTGCTCGACTCCAAAGGCTTTCCGCGGGCAGAGGAGCCATCAGGCAGAGCTTCATGGAGCCACAGGGACAACATGAAGCAACTGATATTGTAAGACTTCAGAGAGATTAAACCGGTATCAGCCTGTGAAAGAAAAGGGGGAAACATTTGCTCAGGTTTGGATGTGAAAACTTTGTACTTGGCGGAGACGTAGGTATAGATTTACTGTATGGTAATGTGGGAAGCAGATTTTGATGAAATTATAATAGGAACGTTAGCTTTTCTTCACTGCTGTGTCACTTAGAAAGGTAAATATAATTTATCTACATACATGCAGAGGGATGCTGCCTGTTTTAAACAGTCTAACTGTTCCCTGCAGTCACTTAAAATTACCTTTTAAATATATTAATAGGGCAATTTTGCAATGATATTTGGAAATTACATTTTGGCTTGCATGTGTAATGGATGAATTAGCAGCAGCCAAGAAAAAGCTGTTTCAACGCTGATTCATGAATTCATTCTCCAGAAGAAGAACGCTGCTGTGAACACCGATTTTGGAAATTAGTCTTTCATATTGGCTAGAAGAAGAAAAGACGCCGTTTTCACCGTTTTCTCAGGCTTCTTTTAGCATTTCGTAAGGCCCATCATTTAGGAGCCGGGCTTTGCACACAGTTTGGGTACGTGGTGGCCCGCAGGTCGCCAGGACGGAGGCGAGGCGGCGCCGCAGCACATCAGTCGCGCCGCGGACAGGGGCATACCGGGAGTCTCTGTGGCGCAATCGGTTAGCGCGTTCGGCTGTTAACCGAAAGGTTGGTGGTTCGAGCCCACCCAGGGACGGCTTTCCCCTTTTGGCTCGCCCGCTTCCCCTGCCGGCCGGCCGTCGTTTTGTGCGGGCGCGCCGGGGGAGGATGTGAGAT
>NW_008794911.1:4413259-4413582 GCF_000699145.1 Aptenodytes forsteri
CGGCGCTGGGCTGTGGCTGCCGCGGCCGGCTCCGTCCTGAGGCTGGCGGGAACAGGAGTCTCTGGGAGTTTCTTTACCCCGTGCTCCCCCGACGGAAGGTGCAGAGAAAAATAGGTTACTGGAGCTGCATAATGATAATTAACGATGATGCCGAGCGGTTAGGGTTTGCTTCAGGAGGCACTGCGTTTACGGCACTCCAGTACTCGAGCTGTCGCCATCGGATAACCTGGGTCGGAGCCGAGGCTCGGGGGGGAAATGCCATTTGCGAGAAGTATTATTGTAATTACTGTCGTGTACGGCTGGGGCCGCTATTGCCAGCGCGC
>NW_008794911.1:4414085-4415966 GCF_000699145.1 Aptenodytes forsteri
CCTCTCCCGCCCGGAGCAGGAGGTGTTTCCAGGCCCGTTTCCTGCTGGCAGGCAGCGCTGCCTCTCCGGGCTCGCCCTGCCCGCACGAAGCCGCTTTGCATAAATGAATGTTAAAAGCAATTACGTTGGGAGCTTCGCCTAAACGTATCAATTAGAAGTTGGCACCTTCGCCGTATCTGAGCCCGTGAGCTGATTCCAATGAGCGTTTCGGTCGCGCGAAATACGGCTGCCTTCCAGACCAGCTTCTGCGAACCCTGCGAGGATCTATTTGCAGTTCACAGAAGACAGAACTGGTATTAAAAATGCCCCCTTCCCCGGTGAAGCTCTATTTCACAGATCTTTCTTTTCAACTCGCCTGTTTTGAATAAAGAATATAGCCCTCTTAAAGGTCAGGCTATGCCATTGATTCACCATTGATGACAAGATATGGCCCTCGCTAGCTAAGACACCGGAGGAAAGACATGTATTTAGAAACACCGAAGAACCTTTTGAAAGTATTAAACCCTAAATCGTTGATGTGCTGGATCTGCAGCAGTTCGCGGGCATATTTTTTTTTCTATCACCGCATCTTCTGCATTTCGGTATAACATTCTGAAAAACTGGCAGCCGTGTGCTTAGCATCAGGGTAGGTGTAGCTCGCTGCAGGACCCACCTATTATCGTTAGCAACACTTAACCCGTAAATATTTCCTACTGATCAGTAGAATTTTATTTTAACTGGAGTCATTTAGATAAACCCCCTTGTTGATATTTCCATGGTGTTTGCAGCGGAAGGATGAGTTCAGCCCGGTAGCACTGCATTCGCTGCGGCCAGCAAAGCCCCACAGGGGACAGAAATTTTAAAACCTGCATTTGGCTGTGCTGGGATTGCCTCGCTACCAGGCAGACATGAAGACCTTACAGGAATCAACAACAACAACAACAAAAATTGATCATGTCAGTGTAAAGCAGCAATGGCTGGAAAGGCAGCAAGAATTTCGGAGCTAAAATTTACTAAACTGATACTTCAGGAGGAAGGACTAGCGGTCCTGCTCCCATAAAGCAAGTCTTGCTCTCCTTAGCAAGTCACAGATGCGTTTTATAGAGGTGGTTATTGCTGACCACGAGGTTTGTTAACGCTCCTTCCAGTTGTTGCACGTTGGCGTGCAAGTGTGCACCATCAAACCTGTTAAAATAGATGCGGTGCGTGAGCATCCACACGTGTAGAGGAGGAGGCTCTTTCAAATGCGCATCATGGGCTCAATAATAGAAAGCGACGTTTAGGCAGTGCTTGATAAACTCATTTTGTAGACGTGGAAAGCTCGTGCATGGAAAGCGCCTCATCCCATCTGCTCACTAACTAATTACAATTAAGGTTGTGGAAAACGAGAAACCTGATACATTTTTGGGAGAAGATAGGGAATCGAAGCTTTCTTTGTGTGAAGTAAAAATTTTTTGGAGCTCAGTGAAGCTTTCAGTTCTCAGCCATGAAAAGAAAGCTTCTCACAGCAGTGTAACGTACCCAGATAAACCATCCAATTCTTACGTTAATCCATTTATCTATGCGCAGTTTAGGATAAACGCTGTTCTAAGCGTCATAGGGGACTGCATCATCTGATACTTTTAGAAGAAAGACGACATATTCAGAGTGACGTCTTAACAAATACCGAGTTAAATTCTAGCGTTATTATTTCTAACCAATATTCCAACCAGTTTCTAACGCAGTCGGGGAAGAGTCGCCGTCGAAATGCCCGAGAGAACCCAGAACCAGAAGACAACCTGGCGTTTCCGCGCCCAGCGCCGCTAACGCCTGGAGAAATCCCGATAACCCGCGACGCGCCGCGGCTCTTTGTTCGCGCGGCGATCGGACGGGGACGCGGGGCTGAGGGCAGCCCGGTGGCTC
>NW_008794911.1:4417185-4476451 GCF_000699145.1 Aptenodytes forsteri
CAGCCGCGGCGCATCCTCGCCCGGCTGCGCCCGGCGAGCCGCGGTCCAGGAGAGGCATCCGACCGAAACGGCGTCCGGAGGGCTGCGTCGGTGTCCGGGCTGGAAATAAAGCGGTTTTTAAGCAACCCCCCTTGAACTTTCGCCGACATTTAATGACTTGGGAGGCAGATAAGATGGGGAATAAAATATTCCTAGTCTTAATAAAGACGGGGACCCGGAATATTTGAAAGACGGCAAACTGTAGAGCTCGCAGAAAGGGTGCAGAAAACAGCCATCTTGAATATTTTAATCTCTGGCAAGTGTTTCTTTGGAACAAAATGGATGTTGGAGACATTTAATGACTTGGGAGGCAGATAAGATGGGGAATAAAATATTCCTAGTCTTAATAAAGACGGGGACCCGGAATATTTGAAAGACGGCAAACTGTAGAGCTCGCAGAAAGGGTGCAGAAAACAGCCATCTTGAATATTTTAATCTCTGGCAAGTGTTTCTTTGGAACAAAATGGATGTTGGAGGGAAACAGCATAGTTAACATTACTGTAGCCTTCCATTTCTAACACCATCCCTCTCGCAGAATTCAGCTGGCGCGAAGCAATGAAACTGGAAGGAACGCCGCAGCCTTTCATCTACGTACAATGGCAATAAATAATCATAATCTGAATACTGTGGTCTGGAAATTTAGTACCTCTCTAAGTGATGGTGCTTTTTTTACCCACGATTTATATTGATTTGTTTGCATCGATGTAAGTCACGTGTAATGCTGCAAAAACACTTTTAGAGCTCATGCAACATAAACAAACAATTGGTCTGTATTCACCCAGAACATATTTGTAAAGATTTTTGGTTTTTAATGATACTGTACGTTGTTACTGTCACCGAAGTCAAAAGGAGGTGTTCCTACCGATTGCCCTGGAAATTGGATCAGGCCCTGGGTTCAGAGTTTGTTGTGTATTCATGATATGAACCAATTATTCTAAGTATTCATTGTTTGGCCATAAAAATCACTCTAGGCTGAAATTAGGCTTAGAAAGTCCCCAGGATTTTTTCCACTTTTACTAAAATGGATTAACAGCTGTCTTTATTTTTTCTTTCCTTCCCCCCCCCCCCCCCCCCCCCCCACGGGGGAAAAAAAAACAACAAAATGATTTCAGATGCTTTTTGTTTTCATGTAACTGCAAAATAGCTTTCCCTTTTTTACTAAGAATTGTAAGACTCTTAATGCTGGTTAGGCCTTCCCAAATTTTAAAAATAAATAATTTTTTTAAAAAAAGGAACAACTGACTGAAGGGGGTGTGTGGTGAGAGCAGAGACAATAAGTCAGTGGTTCAGCTACACAGGCTCAGAAAGGCTCCTTCCCTGGGATTATTTATTTATTTATTTATGTCCTCGTTGCTGTTTGCTTACTTTGGACATACTCCTTTGCAGATAAGCTCAGCAGAAACAACGCGCTTAAAAAAGCCAAAGACAGCTAATAAAAATAATGCAGGGAGGGCTGGAAAGCATTGTCTGAAGATTAAAGAATAGGATTGCAAGGCAGAACTGCTTGATTTTATTCTCTCACTGATTTCTTTAATGTCAATTTGGGCAGCATTTCTAATCCTAATTGCTAAGGATAAGGTTCCTATTGAGAACTGTATTGTTCTTATTAAAGTTTCTAATTTTTCAAGGAAATTTTGAGGTGCTGCATATGCAGTTCCTGATTATTTCAGTACCTTGCTACAGCTTTACTTCCTGTATCTGAACATTTTTGCTTTAATTTCTCAGTGCCATACTTTCCCCTGTGGATTGTTACATTAAAATATATTTAGCATCTGTTTCATAGGCATCCTGATGTTTGTACAGCATTTCTTGAGACTATTTGGATCAAAAGGCACTATGAAGTCAAGTAGCTTCCTAGACATTTTTTACAATTGGAGCACGTAGGAATCTCAAAAGAATAGTATTTGTGAAAAGCAGAGTGAGCAAAATTACTAAAATGCAAATGACAAGCTCCATCAGAGGCTAAAATTACAAACTCGTGTTTGTGAGGAAAAAAGTGCATAGCCTAGAAACAATAACCTAGGAAAGCAGGCGCTGGCTTCTTAATGGGCAGGTCTTATTCTAAAAATGAAAGCAACACTCAGCTCAAATTGTTAGTGTTATCTAAGAAACAGGAAGATTTCAACTAGATGTAACGCTACTGGGAATTTGGGGACTGCTGTAGGGCCCAGAGAGGAAAGCCGTATCAAATTTGTTGAAAGCTTAAGGAAATGCATTTAAATGTCATGAAACTCCAATTTATGTGGGAAAGGTATGTAGGGTTCCAGAGAGGAAACGGGGCGCAAAGAAGGACTAAGGAGATATACCTCTGTATTTTGTCCCTCAAATGTGAAGGACAAAGAGATTCTGTAGAAATAAATAGAAGAAATAAATGAATTTAACTTACCTGCTTGCCAAAGCACATAAGTTAAAAAATGTCTTTTTAATGATGAAATATATATTTTGCCTGAAAGAAATGTATTCACAGGAAAAGAGAAACAACAGTATCATATTTTTCCTGTAAAGAATAAAGCTTTTATTCATAAAGTTCTTTTGCCCTAATATACCTAAAGCATTGTTACATGAGATGGGCTCAGACTTTTTTTCTGTTAAGTAGTATATTCCTTTATCATCATCATAGCTTTGGTGACAAAACCGGAGAGGTAGATTGCACCTTAATAGGTAAACAGGCAGGGAAAGACGTGGGAATACTTCATCCACACCTTCCAGAAGGGCCAGGAATATCTGGCAACTTCCAAATAATTGAGGCCAAGGGGACTGGTGGGTCTGGATGGACAGGATATTCTGGTTATTTATTAGAGTAGTGCATATATTGGTAAGGAATAATTGGTTTAACAAGCTGAGTGCTGTTTGTAAATATATCTGTTTAAAAATCAGTGCCGTTAAATCCGTCATACTGTTTAAAAGGTGATTGTAAAGTGGTGCAGTAAAATGGCTGAAAAACTGGAGTGATCAGTTTTGGTCTCCTTTTCTTTTTACAGATTCCCTGCAAACATTTCTGGTTTTCTCAGATGGATGTGTTGTTCAGATCACTTCTCTAAATATTTCTTCTTCTATAGCTTGATTGAGAATAGGCAGTGACAAGTAGCTGCTATTCAAAATTCAGATCTTCAGTTTTATTTGAGGACATAGTTTATCTGACATACTGGTTTTTTTCTTGGGTGATACAAATATTCTGAAACTCAAAAATCAGTTTTGCAGATACTCTCCGTAATTTGCTTAGCCTCAGCAGAGTGAAAGTGAATCAGGAAAGGTCTGTGCCATTACACACACTGTGCCTGGTAGTGTTGGGCCTCACAGGGTTGCTGGCCCTGAGGTACTTCCAGTATAAATGAGAGATAAAACTCGTAATTAATGATGTGCGAAGTTCTGAGTTTAGACAAATATTTGCAAAAATGTTTTATTCATTTGCTTTTAGTATTTAGTAACAGAATCTGGGTTTGACTGGGTCTAAGTTAAAATGAAAAAAAAAAAAGTACTTTTCCTCTTTCGTTTTCATTTGGGCAGTGCAGGTCTCGTGGAGAAGAAGGTGGAGCTTCCCCAGAGCTGTCAGGCGCAGGAGCAGCGGTAACTGTCCTTGACTTCTCTAGTATGAATAGTTTGCTCCCAGCTTGTAACTTGTTCCGTTATATCATGTTGTTCAGAGCTTAAAAAACAAGGATCTTCTGTATGCCTAACCTAAGTATTTCCTTTTTTCAGTCCTAAGATCCAGCGCTTGCTTTTACTGCTGTCACACGCTTTTAAAATCACAGATATGCTGGCTGGAAAGGTAATAATTAGGAGTTTACTGTGGAAAGAAGATAAGATTAGCTGCAGTAAAGATTTATTATTAGAAAATGAATAGCCTCATTTTCAAGATTTAAGAGACTTGTACAAATTACCTGCTGGATGTTTTTTTCTAGTTTCCAGTTCACATTAGTGCCGAAAGAACCATTTGGGGCCTACTACCCAGCTTTTGGAAAGTTTTCTTGTAGTGGAAAAAGTTGTAAGGGATCTGGGAATGAGGACTCATCTGGCTAGTAGATGTTCATAAAAATCTTAATGACTTCAGCAGTCCGAGATGAGGCTGTTGGGGCTGGGCTTGGACTGACTTACTGGAGGATCCCCTCCCTACACGTGGGGT
Source organism: Aptenodytes forsteri (assembly GCF_000699145.1). Classification (NCBI taxonomy): domain Eukaryota; kingdom Metazoa; phylum Chordata; class Aves; order Sphenisciformes; family Spheniscidae; genus Aptenodytes; species Aptenodytes forsteri. The sequence goes on from NW_008794911.1 coordinate 4,421,348, forward strand.
GGTGATAAGTGGAGGGGAAGGGTTGGAAGCAGGCTTTGAAATCTTTGAGTATATCTGTGGCTGGGTTGACACTGTCTCTTTTAAAAATGACTCGGTATTATAAATTGCATGGAAAAAAAAAAAGAGTAGTTCTAATGCACGGGACAGTTTGGGAGCTTGAATCGTGCATAAAACATTTTGGGTTTTCCTACAAAGGCACTTCACAATATTATACATGCCATTTTCATGCTATAGTTTACAGCTTTATGTAAAGAGCATATTCCTCTGAACCGAAAGTGTTTTCAATTTAGTTTGTGTTGCTTTGGAGGGCTTTTTAAGCTAAAATCACAATGTACTTGACTTAAAATGGTGACATTGCTATATATGGAAAAGCTGCTTTACAGCATTTCTAGAGGCTTTTACATACTTCAGTAATTTTACTGTTACTCAGACATCTGTGTGCTTTTAACTCAAAGGCGATGCCGTTGATCTCAGGGGTAACTTGACTTTCGTGGTAATATGCAAGGGAGAAATATAATTTATGGTTGGTTTGACAGTTGGCTTGAAAAGTGGAATGATACGAAAATAATATTAATTCATTTAAAAACAAAAAAACCTTCATAATCAGTTCTAGTCTGGTCGATGTAATATACTGAGCACATGATACTGCAGCTGGGCCAGTGGGTGCTATTGGCAATTGTGGAGTATGTTGCCCTCTGAAATCCGTGCTGATTTTCACTGAACATAATTCAATCTGTTTCTCTGTAAGAAAATTTAGGGGATGTTGTCTTAGTCTCATGGGGCTGAACGGGCTGGCCCTGAAGGTGAGGAGTACTGTGATGCTCCCGCTACAAAGCGAAGGTATATTTTAGGAAAACTCAGCAGATCGTCATTCTCTCCAGGAAAAAATCTTTTTATCACTCAGCCATAAGGCTACGGTACGCAACAGCAGCCTGCTGCTCTGCCAGCTTTGGAGCATTCCTCATAGCACCAGGAGGAGATCTGCGGACATACTGCAATCCCAATATTGAGGCTGAGTACCAGCGCGAGGCTATGAAGCTGTGCATGTCCTGCGAAGACCTGCAAGGTGAGCTGCTGCAGCACGAAGTGATGCTACAGCATTGATGAGACCACCAAAGCAGGACGTTCTTTGTTACCCTTACCTTTTGGGAGGTACAGGGCCGATGAACATGCCACCAAATAAGACTTTTTTCTTTAAATGTTGTCAGTTATGCGTTGAATCCTATTACTGCTCTCTCTCTGACTGCTGGGATTCCTCTTGAAAGATGAGCAGGCTTTGGCCATGCTATTACTAACCTGCAGAGGAACAATAGATTTTTGCAATGATACAGCAGTGCTTAGACATCCGTAAGGGATTACTTCTGGGGTTTGGTACTTTGGATACTCTGCTGATTTAGACAGTCATTCAAAGTGTTCTCCTCAGCCTTTTTGGAGTACGGACCTAGGTGTTGTCTTAGTTTGGAAAGATCTGCCAGTGTCTTTGAAGGCATATACAGCGATACGACGGGGTAAGTATAGGTGAGCACACAGCAGCTGGGGCTGCGGAGGCTGCTGTGGCTCTCCTGGGGACCCAGAGCATCTGCCAAAGCTCCGGCCCCACCAGCCCCAGACGGTCACAGCTCTCAGAGGCAAAACCTGTCCAGCCCCGAGCCCTCAGTGCCCTGGGTTGAGGAGTCCAAAGAAGAAAGAAATCCGTTTGCTTTTGAGGCACTGGCTCAGTCAGCGTCACGTTCAGGCTGTTCACCCATGGGCATATGAAAGCAAAACCCCCTCTCCTCTCTGTGATCTTGTCTCCTTGCTCCGCTGCGTGTTTGGAGCAGTTTTTGTGGTGTGGGTCAGATGCTGCAGGCATCCATCCATCCATCCATCCATCCATCCATCCATCCATCCATCCATCCCTTCCCGTTGCCATCCATCCATCCATCCATCCATTCCATCCCTTCCGTTGCCCCCGCGGCTGGCTGCGCTGCTGGCTTAGCTCCTCTGGAGCAGCAGTTCCTGTCGGGCAGCGACACGAGCGCTGTCTGCACAAGATGAATTTTCTCACTCGCTTTCTCTCTCCTTCTCTCTTCGTTTCCCCTTGGTCTCTCTGCTGGCTTTTTTGCTCCTGAGACCCCTCACTCCCTTTGCTCACCCTCCCTCCCCCCCCCCCCCCAATCTCTCTCTCCCCCCCTTTCCTTTCTTTCTTTCATTTTTCTCGTTTCTTGTATTCTCCCTTCACTTATTTTTCTCTCTATTATCTTTCCTGTCCTCCTCTGCATTCTTTCAATCCCAGCAGGGCTCGCGCATACAAATTGACCCCCTCCCAGCCAGTAATGTGATCGAAGCTCTTTGTGGCTCCTACTATCTCTATGGTAACTATCTCGAGAGTGGTGGTAGACCCAATGCCCCGGCCCACGTACTGTTGTTCTTGCCAGCGTTACGTGCTGACCACATGGGCCTGACTGCTCATTTACAACTACTTCTTATTTTAAAAAAATATTGATACCTTAAAGTGCTTAAATGGGCAAAACGGATCGCATGCTTGAGCACAAACAGTTGTTGGGTTCTTAGGGGTTTGGAAAATGGTTTCTGTGTTCAGAGCTGCTTTGCTTGGCAGATCCCTTGTTGTTTTCTAACCATTGTGGAGTGGCATGTTGGCTGTTTCATGGAAACTCTGGAAACAAGAGTTACGCTGCAAAAATGAGTATCCGCATTGCAAGGTAGCCAGTGGTAGCACAGTGGTGGTGGTGGTGGTTGTAACCACAAGCACAGACTGCGAAAGCATGTAAGAGGGGTTTGCATGTTGTAAATGCTGTGAACTCCTGCTTTTCCCCGTGCTAGCCAGCCTACTGCATATTGCCAGGTGGCTGCTGTAATGCAGGTATTAAAAATGAAATTGTAGGCAAGCGTTGGGTTGATAATATATCTGCTTGTCCACAATCTGGGATTTGTGCAAACGTGAAACAACCATAGGATCTGATGGAAGGAACCACTGAAAAACCTGTGGTGTGGGCAGAAGAAATGGACACGGTGCCTTTTGGCTGTAAGGCTTTCCTCCAAATAGCCAGGGATGCCAGTGGGAATGTGGGCAACCAGGGAGACTTAATGAAATCTAAGGCTGTCTATATTATACCAGATCCATTTGCTCAAGAGACAAGAAACCAGCCCTAGAACTTCTGAATAGCTTAAATTAATTTGATTCAAATACTTGTGGAAATTATTTATGCAGTACGTACGATATTAAAAATGTAATTCCTGTCAGGACTGTACTCCAAATATTGTTCTGTTCTGTTAAATTCTTCAAAACCAGTGTGATTTTTGTCCCCTCTTCCAAATGTGTCTATAATATTTATGTCCAAAAATTGATTCAATTTGTAATATCTGTTAATTCCATTAATAGCATCAGCTTATAGGCAGCAATAAATAAAATCTATGACAAATTTTTCCAAGATTTACCTGGCATTTTGAAATAAATTGTTTCATTTCTTATATAGCTTTGTAGAAATTTCTGAACTTAAAAAGAAGTCAACTAGCCTTATTATATCCTGACATTACATACTGCCACATCACTTAGGATGTGCAATGTCAATCAGTTAACTACACTTTGCCAGCCTTTCTGCTACATGAAAATGCACTGCAAAACCAACACCATCCTATTTGAATCTCTACAACCCTCAAACAATTACACTGCAGTGTTGACACTGAAAGCATCATTTTGCTCGAATCCTTGGCAGGAATAAACTTCAGAAGATGATTATTAGATTTTTCAGCTGGCTGCATAATCTATATTCACAACTTTATTAATCGTGTAGTCCACTTAACTGTATATCGATTGTGAGTTCTACATCTACCTGCCTGTGGACAAATCAACATCTATAAACTGCCCTTTTGGGTGAAATCCTGTCAGCGGTGAAAGGGTTAACACTGTGGGCATTTAAGTGGTCATAATTAACAGTCCATTAAGATGAATGGAGAAAGTTCGCACTTAGCGATGCTATTGTTTAATTCTGTCTGTTTACAGACTCAAGAGGACAACAGCGCGGGGCTTGACATTGCCCAGGGTTTGCACTAGGGCAGTTAGGAATCGCATTTTTAAATAAATTATAACCTTAGATTAAAAAAAAACAAAAAAAGCGAAAATCCTTTGGGAAACACATTTCCTGCTTTGGGGGGTTTCTGTTGTCCCAATTCACGCCCTTGAATAAGTGGGTTTGATACTAACTACCATTTTGCTTTCCACTGAACCAATCCACCAAAACAAAGCCCTCACTATACTTAATCCCCTCCCCGTTTCACAATGATTTATATAAGCGATGGATTTTGTAGCCGGTTATTAATAGGGATGCGGGAGGAACTCAGCTCTGCTAACCTGGAACGGTTCTCCTGGTTCTGACGGATGGCTGCTCTTTTGCAGGGTTTGACATTTGATATAAAATCCCACTATTAATATCATCAATGTTGAGCATTAAAAACATGAAACAGGACACAAACCCAACATATCAGCCTAGAAAATCTCTACTGTAAAAAAACTTGGTTTCATTTGCCTTTTGCACCCTGAAGATTTTACAAAAAATCATTTTTCAACCTTTTCTCCGGTGAAGTTGGAAATTTATTTTGTTAAAAGGAAGCTGAATTTTTCATGTAATCTGTTCATTCCGAGCTTGGAAGCTTTAAAAAAAATAAGTAACAAGACCACAGCTATACCAAGACTCGCAACAAAATCCTGGGTGTTGCTAACACTACACTGCTGAAGAATGCAGCTCAGCTTTCGCAGCAAGTCTGAAGTCAGAGCTCCCAGGAGAGCTGGGATGGGCCCAGGTGGAGAATTCACTATTTGAACGAAAAACTTTTTAGCCAAAGTGCAGTAGTGAAACTGCTAGAGAAGCCTATCATTTCGAAGTAATACGTAGTTCTTTTTAAAAGGTCTCCATTTTATTGGTACAATTTTTTCCTTGTAAACGATTGTGAGTGTAATTAATTATAGGCAATAAATTGTAAGTGCGTTTCATAGCTCCTGTATGTCTAGCTAAATGACAGCACTCAGAAATGCAGTCATTAAACATACTGAAGAGCAATAGAATAAGTAGTTATTTCCACTAGATTTTATTCTTTATTTTGGTATCAGAGTGCCTGAAAAAAATATGACAAATATCAACATTTCTATGAAAATGTTTTCATTACTCATGTCAACGTAAATTAGTGACAAATTTTTGCAGACACGGTTTTGGTCTTAAGGACAGGGATGCTTGCTGAAAGATAACCTCGAAATACAGTTATAGAATTATGTTACCTGTTCTTGTTAGAAATAACATATTCATGAATGAATATGGTTTTGCATGCCGTCTACAGTTTGGCTTTCTAGTGCCTTCAAATGTAACTTTGAAATTTAAAAATACAATGCTTTTTTAAAAATTAATGTTGATGTTTTGGTAAGAACACTCGATGTTAATTTTAGCAAGTATGTGCTTGGTTAAATTTGAATTAGGCCATAATACCTTACACTTATTAGCATTAAAAATGCACCTGAAAGAGCCAGAATGGTTCCTGGAGATACTTTGTAGAAAATTTCCTTTTATTATGTTTTCCTGGCAAATCAGATTTATAGAAAGGTAAATTGCATAATTTTAAAATAAAGTATTTGAAATTATTTCAGCAACTTGAATCCTACATGTCTCTGCTTAATACAAATTGTTAATATTTTGAAAACATTGAAACTGAAAACAGCAGTCTGAATTAACAGGAAGAAGTACTTTATGCTGTATGCCCCCAGTAAAACTGTGAGTAAAATTTTTAAATGTAATAATTGATTTCATTTATTAAAAATAGAATAGAAAAAAACATAGGAGAGAGCCTCGGGGACTAAAGCTGTGTTTGAAGAATGGTAGAATTCTTACTCTTTAAACAGGAATTAAAAGAGTTAAAATAAGTTTTAGCATCCTTCTTTATCTCCTTGAGCCACTATCTTTATCGGACTAAACAAGTGAACTCCAGCAGATGATAATTAAAGATGGACTGGAATTTTTACTGAAGACATGAAGCCTATTGAATTCATGGCTCGTGGTTCACAGATGAGCTGCAGCTCCTGAGCACACCTCTGCTGACTTCACTGCTCCTGAAAGCTTTTTAGGTGCTTTAAGAAAGGCTTCATGCAGGAACAAGCCCCTTTAGATCAGTGTGACAATTAGGGCGTTCTCCTGGGAAGCTGGTTTGAATCCCCTGAGGCTGGGAGTAGGATCTGAGCTCATCTCTTTTACTTTCTGGTGGTATTGCTGCAGCTGGAGTCTGGCAAAAAAATGAGGAACTCCGAAAATGTTAGGGTTATTCCATGAGGGGCATCTCATCCCAGTTTTTGAATGGAAATAGCTGTTGCTGCTGTATTTTATGCTGAATTCAGTGCAGCTGAGACCCGGCAGCAACGTGCCTGCTAGAGCAAACTCAAGGTTGAGGCACACAACAGTCCTCGGTTGTTCAGTTGCCATCTCCAGGCGGCAGCGGTTCCGGGCAGTCACAGAACAAGAAGTCGGGATACCGGGATTTCCTCGTTAAAAGGTAGTCAGCTGCCTCCTTTCAGGTTCCTGTGAAGCGAGGAGAGGGTTTGGGAGGTCCATGCTTGAAAGGAGGCAGTGGTGTCCTCCCAGGCCTTCATTCGGAGCCTGTGGATGCTGTCCACTTTCCAAAAGCTTCACAGCTGCGTCTTTCGAGTTTGCGTGAGCTGTGGCAGGACCACAGGGTGTTTCTCCTTCCGTATGTGATAGCTGAAGCGAAGAGGCGATTGATCTTGATTATTCAGTCTGTTGTGTAGGTGGGTAGGCGTGTAAGGGAGCTTACCTGTCTTTGCCTGTGTGGTATTTATTTTTTAAGATTTGTGTTTCCCAGTCTACTGGTTTCAGTAATAATCTTTGTGTAGGGGCATCTTGTCAGCAGCTTGAGGGCTGAATGCAATGTGAATACTTTTTTTTTCCTCTTAAAAAAAAGGCATATTTTACCTTTCCTTTTACCTGATACTCCATTCTCTGGTGATTCTTGATTTGTATCACTGCTTTAATTCATCTCTAATTGCAATCGCTGCCAGTTTCAGCGACAAGCTCTATACGCTTTTTCCTTCTCCTTGATTTGTACAGTAACTGACCACAAATCCTTTGCCTTCCCCAGAACATAAGACATTGGTTTCCACAGATTAGGAGCTGACTGGTTGCAGGATGCTCAGTAAATGTTCTTCCTAAGAAGTAAAACTGTGCTTTAAATGTAAAAGTAAAACACCAGCCTTTAAATGATGATGTCAAAATGTCAGAGAGGAAAGTGGCCATATGTGAGGTCATGAGGCCCGCTGATGCGTAAAGCAACCAGCCTTGAAAGTCAACTGCGGACGGGAGATGGACAACTTCTTGCGCCAGGATCATACCACACAGGAAGGGCACCTGGGGAAGCAGCGCTTCTCCTGGAGATCGTGGGCACTGAACTGGCAGGCATGCTGTGGGTTGTCCTTGTAGGAAGGAGAGAAATAATGTATGTTAAATGCCCACTGGCTTTTCTTTTAACTTTTATTACTAGGTAAAAAGGGTTGCAGTCAGATTCCAGTGACTAGTCAAATCTAACTTTACAATTTAAAACAACGGGATTTTACTAAATTCCTTGGGTAACTATTCTACAAGCCTTTAAACACAGTGCCTAAATTCAAGAAAAAACTAGTATGAGTTCTGGTGAATTTTGGAACACATTCAAAAAGTGAATATTTATGAGAATGGCATAATATATTTATTCTGGATACAAGACCTGCAGATTTCCTTCATGTGTTTTTTTTTTTTAAACTCAGGTTTAACTTCCCTCCTTACGACTCTCTCATGTCTAGCCCTGCACACTTCTTCAAATGAGAGGAAGAAGGAGAATTTGCGAGTCTCATCCTTGTATTGGACTCGAACTTACTTACGCTGGAGAGTTATGCATATATGGCAACAGGGTCGTGGATCTTGGTTTATATCAAGATTGCGGTGAGGTTTTTGAGTGCTGTGGATTTTGTATATACGTTGCTGTATATGCAGTTAGACTTACTCAACTTGATGCGATCGTATCAAGCTAATACTTCCAGTCTATTAGTCTGTGGTGCAGGTTTGCCTAAAAGAGACAGGGTGTTTTTTGCAGAACACAGACAACAACCATTGAAAAACCAAGTGGCTGTTAGGGTACGCTATTGAAGAAAGAAAACTGCTAGAACGCAACAGTGCTTTCAGAGAGTAGGCATTTTCTCCAATGTGTGTAATGACTGACAAGTGATCTCTGCTCCCGAGTGCTTGGATGTGGTCTGGGAAATCTCATCCTGGTGGTTGTTACAGGCAGGACTGTACGGATTGCGCTTTGGCCTCTGAGCCAGCCTCTCGTTGGCATCTGTGCTCTAAGCATGGTCTTCCACCAGCAGCAGCAGATGATGCCAAATGATACCGATATAATTTTCAAGAAATTGCAGAGTGTTTTGTTAAGAATTATAATCATATTTAATAACAATTTGAAGGTACTGGAGACTAGCATGTTTTCTGTATGTCAGACATGAAATTTCCAACTGTTCGCTTTACTGTGTGCTACCTAGGAAAGCTTTTCTGAAAGTCAGTTTAAGGCACTGAGATAACTCTAATGCATAAATGGGTTTTGCTAGTATCTATTGTAGTAATAAATGAATCACTGCTCGCTTTCAAGACCAGGCAGACAGTTAACTTGGGGTTCACGTGATGGTTTTTCATTTTACTGGACATAAATTCACATCTCACAGGTTGATATAGGGTGGGTTTAAACACTCATTTTAGGTAAAACAGCCATTATTTTCTGCAAAGGACAGCCCATAGCTCCTGTAGCACCTGCTGTCTGTCTCTGGGACATACCAGCACGTTATGCAGTTGGTTACCTCTGGTTTTGTAGTATGAATTCATTCGTTCAGGGCTAGCGCTGAGTGTAGGTGCCTGCAGCTGCCAAGGATGTCTGTGATCCCAGCTGTTCTTCAAGGTGCAGTGGTGTTTCTGCGAGAGGATAGCTTCAACTTTGCGGCATATCTAGTTTGTGTAACTTTTGGATTTGTAGAGTGTAACCATGTGTGAGAGAAAGGCCATTTGAAATATCTGGCAACTGTAAAAGTATCACCTGCTCTGCGAGATTTACTGATGGGGTATTTGGATCTCTTCCTAAAACTCCTGGTATGGAAATTTTTGAGGAATTGATGCCATACTATTTACTAGCTGTATGATTTGGCATGGGGTTCTCTGCTGGCGGTGCCACGGGACTGGTCCCACCTTGAAATGTTGTGATCCACGTTAGGCCTCGGTATTTGAAAATTGTTTGTCTTTACTGGCAGATGCTGGAGGAAGATCAGAGCTGCAATTAACCTATTTACAGTTAAAGCTTACGCATGACTTAGAAAAAAACCCTAAACTTTAAACCAAAAAAGATTTAAAAGTTATAGAACAAATGACTGAGTAGAGCAAATCTGTGTTTAATTAACTATAAAAATGGTTGCAAATGTTTTCAAAAACTTTTAACATTATGGGTTGGGAAGTTGCTATTTTGGAAGCTCTCAGCAAGTGGCACAGCTCTCCGGGGAGTATGTGGGTGGTGGAAATGCTGCGCTGGCGTGGGTGATGGAGCCAGGTCCCCCCCAGGAACGACGATGCCTCTACCAGGAAGCAGCTGAGTCCGGGACTGTGCCTGGTGCTTGCCTGCACAGAGGAGTCCAGCTCGATGGACGTGCGCGTGTTTTTAGCTTCTATTGCCACTTCTGCTGCTGAGAAAATTCAAATCATTTGGCGTTTCCTCAGAGACACTTCCTCGTGCAGTTGCCTTGGGGCCCAAAATAGCATTACTGACCTCAACGTGGACCATCCCTCCTGCACATCATTTGACCATTAGCCTAAGGGGATTGTCTCATACAAATAAGTTAGCTGCCTTCCTGGGGCGCCCAGTATGCGTGGAGATCAGAAGAAAGCGGAGAAGGGTGAGGTGTCTGAGGAAAGCCCGTGCTATCAAATGTTGCAACTGCAGATGTCTGGCAAAATCTTTTCCAAGGGGCTGGAACAAGGGGCTAGTTTTAAGAATTGATCTCCAGTTATTAGCTGCGACTGAAAGGGATGACATAGGAAAAGAAAAAGTGTTGGTATTTCCAGAGCAGGCAGTATTTCCGATTATATTAGTTTATTATAGAGAAGCATCCAAAACTCTCAGCCTCCTCAACGCCTAAATAGCAGAGATTGGCATATAATGAGTAGAAATACGGTGTATATTTGCCAATTTAGGCTGCAAATCTAACTTCTGATCCTTTCCAACATATCACTGGCCAATATAAAAAATGTTTTTGTGGCAGAAGCCTATGAGAACTGAGGTGTTTCTTGGGGAGTAATAGGAGTTGAATGTTTAAAAAATTTTGTGTTTACTATCTGGGGAGCATTATTAAGAAGTATTTAATTTCTTTCAAAAAATTCAGCCCTTATATAGAATAAAGTAAACCCTGCAAAAAACCCCAAACAGGCTTTGAAAACTATTTTAATAATGAAGCTGAACAAATAAGTTAAAAAATATTCAGTGTATGTAAATAATATAATAACCGTGATCTCAGCTCACAAAAGTAATAAAGTTTTCAATTTCTTTAACTAATATCTCTATATTTTAATTATTATCTGATGGATTAGAACATTTGATACTTGTCTTGAGTAGCTCTTGGTCATTGTTGTAGTAGCAATAATAAACTCTGTTCCAGTTGTGTGGTCAGATGAGCATACAGGCATATCATGGGAGATTTTTACATGTGTAGATTTAAAATCTTTCTCACATACGAATGTTTGTACATTATTTGTTGAGCACTACTCAGTTGCAAACGCAACTATCACACTTTGCTTCTCAGCAGGCTTTTCTTAGCAGTCCTGATTAATGCTTTTCCTCATCCATTTTCACTGGGGATAAGTCGATGTCTCATTGAGTCTCGGTGATCTTGACAGCCCTGCTACTGAGAGCTGGCAAAGCTATTCTACCTGTCGTTAGCACATGTCAGGGAACTCACTTCTTGCAGCTATGATGATCTTCCAGCAGATACCATTTTTCATTATGGAGGTGACCATGTAACTTTTTAAAACTATCAGTTTATGCTGAACCCTTAAGCCCAGCGTGCAAACACTGGGGGGAAGATGCTGCTCTGCAGGCACTGCTGCTGCTCACAGCTCTGCCATCTGTCCTGAGGTACGTGGATGAAACCCCAATAAACACAGCATGTGAGTACCTCACAGTTGTTGTCATTTTTCACAGCCTTCTGGTGAGGTAGCAAAGTTATTTCAGTTTTACAAGTGCCAACAGAGGTACCGAGTCACTGCAGTCCAAATCCTCAAAGAGATTTAGATAACTAGTTTCCACATAGGCATAAATAGGAACCTGAATCCTGGTCTGTCACGTCCCACACAGGCTGCCAAAACACCGGTCCAAACCCAGCTGTAAGCGATGACACAGTCACACGCCCAAAGCTTTGATGGGACACTACAAACCCTCCCTGCTAACCTGGAGGGAACCGGCACATGAGATGTCCTCGGCAGGGAAGGACAGTGGGGCTGCTGCTTGGCTGGTGCCGGCCCCAGTTAGACATCGCCTGTCTGATGCAGGTTCTGCAGATCCTTCCCACCAGCACGAGCTTCATTTTTTTTTCTTTGTAAAAGGAGGAAAATATTTGTTTCAGGGCGTAAGACTTAAGTCTCAAAGGCTACATGGGTGTTGTTAGGATCTGGTAATTTTACTGTTATGGAATAAGCTGCTGATGGGGGAAATTTCCTTGTAATGCTAGGAGTTGCAGTTCAGAAAACTTTCACTGGCCTAACAAAGTAGAAACATTTACAGGCCTCATCAGGAGTAAGTAATAACTTTAATGGAGCAGTTAATTAGTTCTGCTCTTTTCAGACTGGATCATTAGAATTTAATGAGAATTAATAATTTCATAAAGCATGGAAATATATTGCCCCAAGCAAAATACGGTAGCACACATTTCACAAATAGCTATTTTAAATGAATGCGGTGACATTTTCTCATATTGTTGGATGATCTATAATATTTTTATGTAGCAACTCTAGGTAAAGTATGTATTTGGCTCACATTACGAAGTGTGTTACTGTTTTAAGATAAAAAGTTCCCTTTGTTTGTGAATAGGAATATAAACCTAAATACAGCGATGTAAATGTGATTCTTTATCACTGTTGGCTTTTTTCTTGAGCATTGTAAAGGCAAAGCTACTGACCACCTAGAAGCATCATTGAAAAGCAGCAGAATTCCTTTGCCATGTCCTATAATATTCTTGTGTCAGATCTATCACGCTACTTATCTGAGTAAAACAAGCACATTACCTGTGTGAGAATAAGATGTCATAAAAGAAGGACAGAAAATATTTATCAAACAAATATATTTGGAGCTATTTTAGTTTGACATCATCTGACAACATAATAAGTAATGTAGCAAGCAACACACAACATTTCATTTAAGGGGATTTTTTTTTTTTTAGTCTAGCACTTTATGTAAATGGTTATCTACAGGTTTTGTGTCTAAATTATTGTTCATGGCATAAAGGGAAACCATTTCTCATTTCCAGATTCTGGGCTGGTTTAAATTGGCCTGACTTCCACTGACCTTCATGAGGTTGCACCGATGTGCGTGAGTGGAGGATGGGGCCCAAACACTTTAATGAAGGCTTTGGAAGCCCTAGGAGAGAGGGGAGGAAATTCCTTCTGGTTCAAGTGTCCAAAGCTATTGTATATGCTATAACTGGTGATGACTCTTCTTCACAGAGTTTTTCCTTTGGTGCTTGAATATATAGATGACATTCTTTATTGTATTCATTGCAAATTAAAATAGTTGATCAATAAAACTGAAAATTTGGTGGATATTATGAACTGGCTTTCTGCATGTGGCCTGGATTTGCAGGCTAAACAAACACAGCATAAAATGGAGGCAGCCAAAAAAAAGTGTTGATCCTGACCCCTCATCCCTGTAGTGTGATGCAACATATGTAAGTCTAACACAGTTAAATCCGTATAAAGCTGGTGCAGTGGGGCAGAGATTCAGACTTGCATAGTTTCTAATCTTATTCCTGAAAGATTTATAGCCTGGATTAAACATGTCAGAGTGAGTAAGGGCCAAAGTAGAGCTCCCCTGTCACTAGGGCTAGGCTGTGGTTCCCTGTCATCATTAGAACACTGTTTGTGGGGAGATCTGAATTCCTCTTGCTGTAGCAATACCTAGCCAAAGCACAGAAAGATCAAACTATTCAGCTTTTCATGATGGTCCAACCCATTTCATTTTTCAAAACTGCAGAGCAGTAAAATGAACGCTTCTGACTCGCTGGCTCTTCTGAGCAAAAAAATAGCAAGAGAAAACCCTGGCTCAAACTTCAAATACATAATACATCTCCCATCACAGATGTGAAAGAAAATTACCCACCAGATATTTTTTCAGTAGACCTTTGTATTTAAAATGAAAAATGTGATCTTTAAAGATTTTCAACAGTCAGATGAAAAACTGCTAGCTCTCTATATATTAAAAACATATATATATAGGTTGAAAACTCTGCAGGAGATGAATAATTGGAGTGAGTGTTCCAAGTATTGGCCATCCAAATATGCAACAAACTGTATTCTACTTTTTTTTATTAACTTCTATAGGATTTAAGACTAAAAGATATTTTTTCTCAGCTTCTTTTTCGTCTTCCAAGCATGATGCTTTCTGTTACTATAATGATTGTTATATACTGCAGCAGCACTGAGACACTAGTGATTGGAAAGCGAGAGCTACTGTTTTCATATAACAAAAAGACAATCTCTTCCAGAAAGCTGGCAAATACAAGAATATAGGAGAGGGGACAGGTGGGCACAACAGAGCAGGGAAGACGTCGTAACGGCACCGCTTATTGTATGTGCAACTGTGAAGGGTGAGATTTGACCACTACTTGGTAATCGTTGAGTGGGGAGTTGAACAGACACACGACATGGCAGCATTTTAAAATCCTCGGGGCCTGATGCTAGCTGTGGTACCTGCAAGCAGCACTGGGAGCAAGAGACCTGCCCGGTCTTCCTGCTGCTTTCTCTTCTCTGCTGGATCATGTGCTGGAGGTGGCCCAGGTTCAGCCATGATGGCCATTTTCTGTTCCTGTTCTGCAAGAATTTTCCCTTGGTCTCCCTAAGCAAGTGGGAAGGTTAAGGAAGAAGGAGGGCTCACGTCTGGTACCTCAGTTACTTTATTTCTACCTGCTTAGGAGGGGTTGGTGCCATGAAATGACGGTGCATTCCCCGTGGGAGGACAAGCGGTGGAAAACTCTCCGTGCCTGCTGCCTGCCCCGGCACATGCAGGTAGCAGGCAGCCTTACACTGCTCCTCCTGGCTGGCCCTGCTAAGGAGACTGCTGGGGTTTTCCTCTTGAAGCCCGCCTTACACTGGTCTCCATCTTCACAGGGGTCAGGGCCGTGAGGAACAATTGTTTTTCACTCATAATGGGTCTTTCCTCACAATAATGTGTGAAGAAAGCGAATGGAGATAATGGCTCTTCTTTCTGGTCTAACCCAGACCTTTTATGTTATTTTAATGTTGGTTTAGGTTTTAATTAGAGAGCAATCGGCATCAGCAGTTGTACACTTGATCATATATCATATGATCTAAAACCTAGCTACTTGATCCCATAAGATCATTAGTATCTTATTGCTGTATTTTATTAAATATTGATGCCAAAGTTTTCTTTTCAGCATTGGCAAATTCTTTTAGTCAATTAACAATAAAATAAAAATCTTTCAGTTTGGTGAGAGCTACTGTAATCATATTTACTTTGCAGTTTATTACCATATGTTTAAAATGTTTGTATGTTTGTATTACACCTAAAAACATCATTAAAAGAACATTAAATCTGCAAAGTGTAGTATTCTGAAATTAGGAAATGATGGAAGTATGTTTTCCTGTGCAACTTTAAAAACTCTTTAGGGAAATCAGAACTGCATGTTAGCTGCCTGGACTCTGTATACAGGGCGTGAGGCAAGGCAGGCGCCTCCAGATGGGATATAAACAAACCCATGCGATGGCCTGGGAGCCACCTACACTCATAAATTGGGAGTGTGAGAGACAGGGCTCCATCTGAAATTTGAGCTCTCTCCAGAACCGAGGCACCTGACTGCGGTCAGGAAGGAGCTTCCTTCGCGTGTGTGGGACCTGCAGCCTGCAATAAGCAGCTGTGCTGATTTACGCTCCTTTCCCCAGGGGAGAGGGACATCGGGAGAGTCTCTGAGAGAAAGGCCTATTAATGGGGGAAACTCCACAGTTCCGTTCCGCAGTGAAATTTCTATTTACTTCAGGGAGAGTGTAACATCCTGGCTGCTACGAGGCTGCTTATGCATTGTGCATACGATTGTAACTGGATAAATGTAGGAATTGTTGGAGGAGTAGCCGCTGGACTCGAGGGCTCCCTGTCTCAGGCATTACCTCCACTGCTAGGTATGGAGATGCGCTCTTGGCCACTTTCTGTGGCTCAGTGGATCTTCACTTCTTTGCTGAACTTCAGCACACCTTCAAAATGATGGGGTTAAATGCCCCCAAACAGATTTGCCCTGTAGATGGGAGCTAAGGGCATTTGAACTCTCTTCAGTCTATGGAGAAGTAGCCTAAATCTGCTGTTCCTGCGCAAGTCCTCAATCAGGAAACGATTTTATAGAAGGGATTACTGCTGCTAACTTCAGGGGCATCATAAAACCAGTGATCTGTGCTCCATCTCTGGAAAGAGAGGCTGGAGGTACGAGAGACAGTTTCAGGCTGTGCATCCCAAATGGATACAAGTATTCACTGCAGCCCCAAGGGAAGCGAGCAGCCACCACAAGCAGTGAGATTGAAGAACTGCTCGTGTCCTCAGTGTACTTCTCTAGCAGAGGGCTAAGGACTGTTTGCTTTTAAACGAAATTCTTTTATACGTTTCAAGAGAGGCTTGGAAAGCAGGCACAAGGCACACAAACCCAGCTCTGATTTGACCTTCACTGTTCTCCCTTTCTTTTTGTTCAGGAGGATCTTCAAATTTGTATATTCTGAAGGTTTTGCACGGTCTCATTCTGGATCCAAGTTTGAACTCTGGGGCTACCATTCATGTCAGCACAAGAAAAACTTCACAGCGAGCAAAGTTCCTGCTGCTCCACCCCACATAGCTACACTGGTAGCTTTTCCCCTTGCAATGGGTTGCTTGGAAAACCTTTGCCTGGTGTCCTGGCTAGAAGCTATTGGACCTGACTAAAGTTTGTGGGGCTGGGAGCTATTTAAATAATAGAGGATTTGGGCACCACTTTAAAATGCTGTTTTCATGAGTACATAAATCCCATTTAGCAGTATTTTTGTCAAACTTCTACTTTATGTGATGTTCCCTATGTGATGGTATATGATACAACCCTAAAATTTATACTTCAGTGTGTTTCAACCTCAACTTCTGGCTGAGTTCTTCAGCTGGTGTGGATTCATGTAGCTCCTTTGGCTTTAGAGGAGATATGATGATTTACACCAGATAAAGAGAGGATCCCTCTTTCTAATGTAATTTCCTTGGGTTTTTTTAATGTGGTATTTTTCTGTCACTTCATTTTTCATTCTTTTACCAAGAATCTTAAATGTTTTCCTGTAAACATTAAAAATCCACTTGTGTCTTTGGCATCAAATATAACAATAGGACTTGGGTTTACATCTCTCCATGGTACAATATAGAGGCATTGCCAAAAGCTATCCACTATCATTACAAACATGGGAATGGAAGACATATATAAACATAGAAGTGTAACCTCTTTCTCCAATAAGAGTTTATAATAGCAACAGTGAACTTGACCCAGTGCATTTCCTGTAGGGATAAGGTGACCTGCAGGGGTTAATGGCCCGTGGCTTTGCCTTGGGCTATCATCTCACCCAGCCAGTGATTAATCCTGGAGAAATGCCCTTTGCTCCCATCATTATCCCTTAAATGGAGCCTTTAGAATTCAAAATGATTTTGGAATGGAATTTACCACTGCCCTGCACTCCATTCATTGCAAGGAACTTTACTGTAACTGCATGTCACACTTGCATAAATAACCTTCAGAGTGAAAAAAAAAAAAAAAGGAAAGAGGAAAGGACTGGCCCAGAGAAAGGGAACAAAACTCCAGTGCAGGCTACCACTGCCGGTAATATTCCAACAACAGGGTGATGCAATACCAGGAGGATACAACTGCTGCAGCGAGTGGAGGTAATCAGAAAGTCCTAAAATATTTGCTGTATGTAAGAATTTTCCTGTGCAAGCATTAACCGTAGCATATTTTCAGGCAGCAATGTATTATGTTTTTGTTTGTTTACTTAGCTGGTTCCCAGACATATTCTTGAGAAACTAGGTTCTCTTCATAATCTTAGGACAGCAAGGTCCCTGCACTGGAAGCGCGTGGTCTGAAGAGCTGTCTAAGGAACCGGCTTATTCCCTTGGACAGGCGGAGTGCAGAAAAGACTGCGAGTGCCAAGGTAGCGTTCTGCATCAAAACCAGAAAGCTTCAGCTCATCTGCTGCACTCTCCTGCAGGTCTATCGCCTGCAGATTGTTTCTGCTAGCATAGCAGCTCAGGTACTTGTAGAGCATATTGCTTATATTTTATTCCTGAGAAGGCAGTAAAATCTGTTGTAGTACAGCAATCTGCACCCTCAGTTCTATACTCCCCTCTTACACCATCTGATGTAGGTTTCATACCTGGCTATATTAAGATAAACATGCCTAGTACACAAGGCTGTAGAAGCAATTAAATTTACTTACTGGTTTTTATCTTTTAATAGACACAAGTTTTCTCGTACGCTATTTCAATCAAGGAATGTTCCAAATAGGAAGTTATTCAAGATCAGTGCTGGACAACCAGTTTAACATAACTCTACCATTAATACACTGGTGGCTAAAGTCTGCAATGCCATCCTTGCAGGCTCTCATGTTATCTGCACTGATCACACCCCCACCTCATCAGGAAACATATTCCTAGTGTATTCAGAGTCATTTTGCATGTGGAACCATGTCATCTGTTGCATGTGGCGAGTCTGGTGGTAGTGGTCACCCAGTGTGTGGTTGCATTTTGATCCTAGTCAGGGCCATTTTTATTCAGTAGCATCTTGCGTACTATTTTTTTACTTTATCATGGATGAACCTCAGGCAAGGCAACCTATAGTGCCTGCAAAGTGGAAATGTTCTCCAGCTGGTTCAGGGTTATCAAAGACGGAGTATGGGATGCTCTTCAATAAGCTGCTCACTATTCCTCTGGTGTGTAAACAGCATGCAGCAGAGTGAAGCAGGCCTGTCCAGCTCTGGAAGCCAGCCCTGGGTCCTGAACACACTACCTCTGTGGTGCTTGTCTGCCAGAAGCTGCTGACTGCAATATAGAGCATCTCATAAGCAGAGATGGTCATGGTCTTCTCTTTTACTCTTCCAATGAGTGAACCCAAATCAAGACACTCACAGAAACTGGGCTTCCACACTGTGCCAGCGTTCCCTTCAGGTGGTGCCAGGAGTGGTTTCTGATAAGTATGGGTGATGGTGTGGCCCTTCTCTGAATCCTTATCTTGCTTGCTTACCGTCGAGCCTGAGATGGAGCCTGGTCTCCGGGCTGTGTGGAGCCCTGGTCTCAAATGCATGAACGAGAACTTGGTGGATCTGTGGCTGAAGGTACAGTGCAGGTCAGCATAGGAGGAACATATATGCTGAACAGCTTTAACGTTTGAAGCCTAGACCTTTATGTACTTTGGTTTTAATTTTTAAAATTTACTCCAGCTCCTCTCCTTCTGCAGTAGCCAGAAAGAGCCATGCTGCTATGCTATGGCTTTCTGTTGCTGCTGGGCCACGTGGCAGCAGCGCCCAGAGAGAAGTGCAGTTCCTAGGTTTGGGGACCAGGACTCTGTGGTCGTTTGCTGTCTAAGCTCCTGCTCTGCACTGTGCCAGTCAGACCTGACATAAGGGCAGATAATCCGAATGTGGTTCTTTGGCTTGCTAGCCTTCTTTCCTGATAACAATCTCAATAACCTCTCTTGTATCTCACCCTCCATTCATGGTGTCTCAATTACATTCTAAAGTGGCTGGAGGATGTGTCACACTGTGCAAAGATGGAAGACCTCTTGGGATACTGTTGGAGAGCTGTATCAACCAGAGGGTGCAATGTGGACCCTGGAGCTACCTCTATCTGACCCTCATGTTTTGAAATATTTTCCCCGTGCTTTCCTTAAATTTTCTTCATATTCCAAAATCAAGCTAAAGCCCTGAATATATTTTTGTAACCTGCCTATTAAGTCAGCATTTATTGTAGATAAAGATTTACCATTAATCATTTAAAATAACATGGAAAAGGAAAAAAAGTGAGGACTGTATTTTTTTTTCCATGATGCCTGAAAAAGGCATTAACTGTGTTTATGATATTTGGGTTTTTTCCTGCTTATTTTTCATCAAGATTGCAAACATTATAAAATGATGTTGTTTAATTATCAATACTTATGTAACTACAATGCCTATAAGATTTTTGGGAGAAGTCTTTGCTTCTTTTTTAAGAGAAAGCTGCTAATCAACAGAAGAGATTCCTAGTACATTCTTTAGCAAAACCAAGTATCAGAATAGATGCTTCATATATGCATAAACGTGTGTGTATGAAAAGAGGAGTGCATGCCTTTACTATTGGGAATCATTTCAGTTCTGGAAATCAGAAGGAAAAAAGCTTACAGTTAAATTTTTTAAGTGTTGCAGCTGTTAGGAAAAAAGGAATTTTGTCTGAAAATGAGAGTTCTTACTCTGTTTTACTGGGAAGGAGAAGCAGTAATAAATTGTATCATGTTTACAAGCACCTGTACAAAGTGTTGCCATATGTGTAAAACCTCCAAGCACGCAGGGCCAGTACCGTAGTTGGGACATCCATCCTCCACCCTGTTTTGTTGGAGGAAGGAAGTGTCTTGTCCCCACCTTGGGACTGGGAGAGGCAGTCTGGGGTGGGACCGGTGCTACTGCCATCACTGTAATCCGGGATTATCAAAACTGGACTTATGTCATGCTGTTTACTTAAAGACAATGAAATTCCTAGCTGGTTTCATGTCTTTTTCTGCTATAATAGCAACTACAAGAAAATGTTTAAAACAAGCATATGCCTGAAAATAATCATTGCAAATTCTGTTAAATTCTCCCAACTTTTTCATTTTACCATCAGCTTCAGAGGAATGTTTCATTGTGTGTGTGTAAGGAATCAGGCGCCATGGAACCTAAAACCCGAACGAGACCTCTACATTTTATTAGGGTATAAATAATGGTAATAATTTGATGGGGCTCCTTGAATAACACAGCAACAGAATGGGGTTTGGTTTACAGCATCGTACCTTGCCTTGTCTGTAGGGCTAGTGTTGCAGATTGCTTTCCCACAGATTGGATCCTGCCAGTTAGAAGGTCATAAATGCCCAACTTAATCACTGGCTATGTCTAAAAAACCCAATTTAATCCCTATATAGGGCACCATGTACTTCTCAAAATGCAACTTAACTTAAAAAAGTGAAAATATGTTCCTATTAAGGTGTAGTTGAGGCTGTCATTTGATAATACAGGGGCTGGGACAGAGAGCTGGTCTCAAGCATGTTAATCTGTAAAGGGAGCAAAGCCGGTGGTTGGTTCCACAACACCCCTCTGCTGAGACACTGGAGGGTCCAGGACTTGTCTAAAATTCATTTTCTTCTATAAAATAATTATCTTTTATTTAAAACAAGGGGAGAGAAAAGAGATAAGTTCTTAAAACTTGAAAACAGAAACTTTTGTAACACAATTATTTTTTAAAACAAGGCATTGTTTCTAGCCAGCTCCATAGGTTGGAATTCATGAAACATACAGATGGTATGGCACCTGGATGGCTGTGGACTTCAAGCACCTACTCTGTCTCCTCTTGTCTCTGCTCACAAAGAACTCAAACACAAAATATTACTCAGGGGAATATAAAATGAAAAGCTTCATTGGTCTGAGTAATATTTTGCCCTTTCACTTCCAGCACTGTGGCTGATCATCATGACCTTTCCTTTTCTTAAGGGGAGGTATTAGGAGATGTGTTGCTTTTGCTAACACAACCAAATTGGTTGCTTTCTGAATCACCTGGTAGACATTTTCCAGTGGCAAAGCAATGTCTCTGTGCCCATTCCCTGGTAGAGAGGTCCTTAAGCACAATAGAAGGGGACAGGAACATACAGAGATCCCTTCAAAGTATCCACATAGCTAGTGACCATGTGTATTCCCCAGACAACTTTTTCAACAGAAGAAGAGCAAACAGCCTTCTGGAGGAATTCTTGTTTGCAGAGATTTGAGTGCAGCTGTCAAGTAAGGGTAGCGGAGCTAGTATCGTTCCACAGAGACTTGTGGCATCGTGGCCATGATGCAGCCATTTATCATCAGCCTCTGTCATTCCCAAACCGGGGCCTCTCACGTGATAACACAGAGCGCTGCTGCTCCTTTACTGACTTGGTCCCTGGTTAATCAGTTTGTTCAGGTTTTGAATGCTGTATTCAAGCATATTTTTAACAATGAAAAGCTCTCTGTGCTAAAAGAAAGGTCCTACGTATTTGAGTCACATTCTTTTCTTTCCAATCATTTCAGGTTTTGTGTCACTTGATTTGTACTAGCTGTGGCTCATTATGAGAAGTATTTGTCAGTGTGGACACTAAGGCACGCACAGCCCTACATGTGAAATGTAATTATGGGCAAGGGAATTTCCTGTCCATTCCCTTGAAATATTGTTGCTTAAAACTTGATAGAGTGAAGGTTTTGCAAATTGAAAGAGAGAACCATGAAGAAGGATAGACAGAGGAATAGACAGAGGGGTCCAGAGGTGTCTGATGTCTGGGGATTGAAGAAAAAAGCCAGATTCCCTTAGGAGCAGTGAATGACCTTGGAGCTACTGGAACAGAGAAAAAAGACGACACCCTGAAGGCGCAGAGGGGTACAGGATGGAGCCTGATGACAAACAGTGAGGGATGGGTCCTCGAATTGGACCGAGAGAGAAAAAAGGACTTGGAGGGGAGAAAGAAAGAAGGTTAGGGCTGGAGTGAGTCTTCTGGCCAAGGAAGCTTTAAATCAGAGATTGTAAGCACAGGATGCACATGCTGATATTACAGTGCAAGGTACTCTGAAAAGCTATGGGATAAAATTGGCATCATTTTTATTTCATAGATTTGCTCTGCCTCTTCCATCTCATTAGAAAGGTTTGAGCAAGTGCCAGCTGCATGGCAAAGGCTGAGCCCTGGTCACTAGTGCACAGCCTGACAGGAGAGAAGGACTTTGCCTCCTGTGAGTGAAGCCATTTGCTGGGAACCTCCCTGCACATGCAGTGATGCAGTTTATGTGTCTCTGCTTGAGAGGAGGTTTATACACAGTAGAGAAATCTTTCCTTACAGGTGGGCAAGTGATATCTTTGTTGTCACTCAGGAGTTTTGGTAGGCGGGGACTACATTAAGCATTTCCTAAGTATTCAGGGCCTCCGACTGCAGAATCCAATCACGCTACAGAACTTTGGTTCATCTTTTGAACTCTCATTTAAGAAAAAACCCAGTAGTTTGTAATCCCCTTTGCTCAATTTGTGTTATTATACCATGGCCACTGTTCCTGTCCGTGCACTCTGTAACCTACCTAGCACAAGCAACATGTCTCTCCCTGTCCTCCCCAGGGAGCAGAGGCCTGATCTTTAGCTCCATGCTGGCCGCTCTGGGCTTTCCCCAGTGGCAGATCATCAGCCCTGTCATGAGATCATCGCATATAGGGACATGGGGCAGAAGTGGACTTTGTTGGAGAGAAAGAGATGGTAGCAAGTAGCACTTGTTCCTGCTACAGCATCACAAGCAGCTCTAGCACCATAATAGAAGGGATCAAGGCTCATGAAGGAATTGAGGCTCCCTTAGTTATCGCTTTCTTTCTCCCTGCTCTAAATCCATACCTGGTACAGCTTCAAGAAGGAGACGAGGAGCACTGCCAGCTGCATCCTGATGGCTAATGGCGGCATGTTAATCAGAGGAGCCTGAGCTATGGTTGCAAACTTCTCAGGTATTTTTCTCTGCCTACCAGCGTGATACCTGTCACAGTCAATCACTGGCTGCTTTTCACCAATGAACATTCAACAGATTTCAACCAAGCTTAGAGGCGGTGCCGTTGTCACTTGTGGTGCAGCTACAGCAAGCTGGATCTTATCTCCGTGCTCTTGGGAAGGAAACCGTCAAAACACCAGCAGACAGTAGAGAGTTGCTGCATTGTCTTCCTGAGTCTGCAGATGGTGTGAAAATAGGGACCTTTCATCTCAGCAGAATGCTAAAATCTGAAACTTAATTATGACAGCTGCATTTGCATTAACTATTTCAGTACCTGAGCATTTTAGCAAAATATTCAAACCATGAGCTTTTACTAGATGTAGTTTCCTATCAGTTCTCTCTGATAATGACCTCCAGTTCAAAAGGTAACTCTCAGCTTCCATCCTGTTAACTTCTGATGCTGTTTTCAGTTGCCAGTATACATTGGCATGTTAGAAACTGAAAATGTAGGTAAATACATTTAATCTAATATTGAAAAAATACAGAGTTTTCCTGTATTGATTCTATTGCTTATTTTCCTAGTTAGGATGGTAGAAGTTCTTGCTCCCTTCATGTAGACTGTGGAGAAGGTATGCTAGGTCAGCAGCTGCTCTTTCTGAGGGCATCCCCTGAAGCACATCTGATCTGTACTCGATTGCATGGCCAGAGCTACAGCTGAGGAGCCTTTCAGTACCACTTTCCTAGTCATGGTCATTGAATTACTATATGAAGAATACAAATAACTGAATATTCATTTGGCTGTGGGGACAATTTTGCACCTTTAGAACTTGAGATGCAGCTGAATTTCAGATAAAACACAGAAACTTAAGAATTATATAATTTAGAATCAGAGATAACTCTCTTCAAAGTTAAGATTGTTTTTCCATTTGAACAACTGTCTTGCTTTATAACTTTATCTACAACCAAATTTTAGACCTGTACGTAAGTCTAACCATTATTTCTGGAAAAAGTAGAATGTGAAGTGTTTGCAATAGGAGGTGTTAGTATATCCAGCTGAAATTTCGTACAATTGCATGGAATATTTCTCTGTTTTCTTTTCAGTGCTATCAGCCATTGGACAATAGGATAAAAATATAGAAACAGACATATACTTGAAAGCTAACAGTCTTATTTGCAACTTATTTTTACTTAACACTACCACCATAGTCTCCATTGTTTGGTGCTGGAGTCATATAGTCTGTTGATGTACAGATAATGTCACAGTCCCAACGTAATAGCTTTCTGTTTATAGCATATTGAAAGAACAATTGTTAGGAAATGAAAACTTCAGAAAAGCCTGAGCCCTGAGATAAAATAATGCAAATACCTTATTTACCCGTATCTCGTTAGAATCCAAAAAGCAAGTTATGAAAGCATCTCTATCAACTTAGTTGCAGTCTAAGAACTCTCACACTTTTAAGGAGAGTGAGAAGGGCACCCCACAAGAGAGAGAAACTGAGAAAGAAAACTCAATAGAAGAGGATGTCAAGACTAAGTAGAGAAGAGGAGGAAAGAGCAGCTCACTGTAGACTGCAATAGCCAGTAGAGTAGGGATGGGGTCAGAGGAGAGAGGAAAAGAGACTGGGAAGAATAAAATGCTTAACCGTTATTTGTCCAAGGATAATGCTGGGGTAAAATATGTAACTGTTAGTGAGATTCTGACAGATTTACAAGCATCAGACCAAACTGACTCACTTGCTATCAGCTGTGACTGTATAAAACATGCTGCTCCAACTAAATTGGCAAAAGGAAATAAAAAATGAATGGTTTGCACATAAAGAGCTAAATTTTATGTTGATTCACCATATGTCCTCTGCCACCTCAGAGAAATAAAGATCTGAAGAGCATAAATATGCAAAAAATGTTGGCCAGGTTGTGCATTTTTAATATTTCCTAGTTCTTCCATAAGTACAACACTCTTGCAGCATGTCTGACTGCTCTCCACTGCATTGGTTGCAGAATTCCACCGCTGGCAGACAGCAAAATACAGATCATTTATGGGTCCCTTTTTCTTCTTTTTGGAGCATGGGATTTACACAGAGAAAGGCAAGTCAGCTTGTTGATATTAATTCAATTAGAAGACCGTTTCCAGGGAATATGCTTAGCTCGCAAACTTTTGGAGTTGGGACTGTCTTTTGTTCTGTGTTAGTGCCAGGTGGCCTTGGTCTCTAAACAGGAGTTCTGGTTGCACTAATAATAAATAGTCTTTAAAGATTATAGTAATTCTTGATTTGGAGGTGACAAAGAGGTGCAGAAAGTAAGCCAGTCATTTATAAAAATTCAGCCTAGGCTGGCTTAGCCTTTTCAGTGCTGTGAGCCAAATGTCAGCTTTGGGGCACCTCTGTAAGCTGATCTCTGGAGCTCCATCAGAGCAGGGTTCTCCTCCAACACAGGTGGGCTGACAGTTTACAGAGTAAGTGTTTGGGCATGTGGAGGTGCTCGGGGAGGTAATATGCCAGCTGACACAGTCCTGGCAGCCAGCTCTGACTCATGAGCTGCTGCTTTGATCTGGCCTTTTCATTGCACTCATGACAGCTGCTCCATTTTTTTCAAACGTTGATAAATTTCTCATTTTCCCCTGTATTTGTGTAACTCGCGTAATCGCTATAAAGTGACTTGAGAGTTCTCTGTAAGTGTTCCATAATCCGTGCTTGGGAGTTGTGTCATCTTGATTAGGTGTGATCATGTAAGGTCTTCTGATTAAGGTTTTGTTTCTGTTCCTTGGCTGAATGAGAACTGAGACACTTAGGGCAGAAGCGTAGATGCTAG
This sequence comes from Aptenodytes forsteri, assembly GCF_000699145.1. NCBI lineage: Eukaryota > Metazoa > Chordata > Aves > Sphenisciformes > Spheniscidae > Aptenodytes > Aptenodytes forsteri. The sequence continues at coordinate 4,447,173 of NW_008794911.1, forward strand.
CAGCATTGCCTTCCTGCCCACTCTATCAGGGCAAATGCCACATGTTCAGGTGGAATCTTCTAAAATGAATCTTCAGCGGACAAGCTTTCAGTACAAACAGGCAGTGGAATATTAATTACGAGTCAGTATGAATGAAATAGGTGTCAGTCATATACTGTAGGCAATCACTTACTACAGAAATGCACAAATATGTAGCACTCAATTGTTCGTTTGCTCTCGTGTAAGAATAACACCACAGTTGAGCTACAGTCTTCACGTTAGCACACAAAAGACATGCAATAGGGTCAAGTAATACACATATGCATACTGTCGTGGTTTAACCCCAGCCGGCAACTAAGCACCACACAGCTGCTCGCTCACTCCCTCCCAGTAGGATGGGGGAGAGAATCGGAAGGGTAAAAGTCAGAAAACTTGTGGGTTGAGATAAAGACAGTTTAATAAGTAAAGCAAAAGCTGCGCACGCAAGCAAAGCAAAACAAGGAATTAATTCACTCCTTCCCATCGGCCGGCAGGTGTTCAGCCATCTCCAGGAAAGCAGGGCTCCATCATGCGTAACGGTTACTTGGGAAATCAAACGCCATCACTCCAAACGTCCCCCCCTTCCTTCTTCTTCCCCCAGCTCTATATGCTGAGCATGACGTCATATGGTGTGGAATATCCCTTTGGTCAGTTGGGGTCAGCTGTCCCGGCTGTGTCCCCTCCCAACTTCTTGTGCACCCTAAAACATCGGTGTGTTATCAACATTGTTCTCATCCTAAATCCAAAGCACAGCACTGTACCAGCTACTACTAGGAAGATTAACTCTATCCCTGCCGAAACCAGGACACATACAAATTATATTATATTGCAAAAATTATGTTTCTGTTTCTCTTTGAATTGATGATTTAAAAAAAATATTAAGGGGCCAGGAATTTGCAAGGAAATTCCATTGTATAGTGTGCAAGTTGTGTACATTTTGGAAACATAGTAGTAAACTGTAAGGCTGAATACAGACCCTTTTTTTATTACAAAGAGATGAAGGGCCAAAATCGGAGCAAGAAGAAGAGACCCTTATAAAGGGGGGCACATAATTCATAATTCATTCTAAGGTGTGTGTAGAAAACTGAGGATTAGCCTGAACAGCCAGGAAAAGCTGGACCACACACAAGGTTCAAAGACAGAAAGAGCAAGCTACCTTTACTCAGAATCTATGGAAAAAACATTAGCAATACCTTCATCTACTTGTGGAAACACATCGCGCTAATTTGCTGTGCTCTGCTCCACCTCTTAAACCACAAGTATCGGTTTAAAGTTGCTGCAGTCGCTCTCAAAAGCCTGTGTGGCACTGGTTGTCCTTTTTTTTGGAGTTATGCTCTGACAAGTTGTTCCAACAAGCGTGAGACTTCAGGGGAGCACCTGGCCAAGGTCACTGTTCCCATGTCTCAAGAAGGGCGTGAGGCCATGAACTTCACAGCTGTCAGAGGTAAAAACATGCCTTGCCTCCCCAGCCAACTGCTTCCAGTCTTACTCTCATCTCACGTGAATGTGAAGAAATGTAATCAAGCCTGTTTATCACCGAAGGAAGGAAAGAAAAAAGCCCCTACTTGTGGTCAAAGGGAGCAATCGGGTAACACATTCCGGGATCTAAGACGACAAGACCTAAGAAGAGAGTTACTTGTGTACTTGACCTGAGTGGTTAACCAAAAATCAGCCTTGCAAGAGTATGTTGTTGTAGTAAGAAATTGCTGATGGAATCAGGTAATTGTTTGATGCTGTTATGATTCTTTTCAAAGGCTGCACAGACAGTCCTGATCCCTGAACACAGCAGAAATGTGACAGCAAGGAACAGTACTTTTTCTGTATCTCCAAGTCCTTTACTAGCCCTTTCTATTCCCTGTAAAAAGGGAATTCCTTTAACATAAAAGTCACTTTTACGCAGTCACTAAGCCTGCCATACAGTTCATTTTCCTACTGCATATGTTTGACATCTGTAAGAAATATTGTTGTACATGGTTTGAATATATAGGCCACCATTCAAGCCGTGCAGAAAATCTGGAGGAGATGGCAGAAGCTCAAGACATCTGAACAGAACTTTTACTGTTAGACACGTATGTGGGGTTTCAACCAGAATGATCCTGATTAGCTAAAAAAGAAGAAAAAAAAAAGATAAAGTATTTCTGTCTTAAACATTTAATGGTGGGCTCATTCACTACGTTATAGAGCGGAAGCAGTGGGGCTGAACAGCAAATGTTTCAGCAGTGCAATTCCAGTCTCTCACATGTTTAAGTCTGGGAAAAATTCCATGATTTCTTCCTGTGCTCTGATACCTTAGGAACAATAGGAAATCATCAATTCCAATTTTAAATTTGTCAGTAACTTTCCTGTCTTCTAGTGTAAAGCAAATGAATCATCCTTTTTTTTTTCCTAATATGCATCAGAAATTTAATCTATTAATTTGTAATGATCTCTTATTTAGGCAAATAATTTTCTATATGTAAATTTTATTCTTTATTTGAAAAAACACTTCCCTATTTTTAATTTTTTTTAATGATAAAAGAAAGACAATATAAAATGATTTTTAAAATTATAAAGACAATATAAAACCAGACAGGACTACCAGGCAGCTCTGCAGACCTCAAATCCCTGAGTAGGATTCTCTGTCCCGGCCTCAGAGCAGATTACAGGTGCAGTATTAAGGGCCAGTTCCCAAGGGTCTTTCTTCATACATAAATTAACTGGAAAGCAGTGGTGGGGGGTGAGGAAAGAAGTGGGTATTGGCAGTGTTAGGAGATCTGATCTGCTTCTGTCTGGATGGAGCAGTTAAAGAACTGCTTAATGATTTAAATTTAAGGACACAGTCCTGTAAGGTACTGGATACTCTCAACACTTATTTATTTCAGTATTTTGTGAAGGAACTGAGGATCTGGAAGAAGAACACCTGAAATACAGAGAGTTGCACTGACATTGTGCCTGGATCCTGGTTTGCAGTCTGGCCTTGGGGCAGAGCAAAGTCTCTGGTCAAGAAACTCAGGCATGGGCTGAATACGATCCCAGACCAGAGCTCAGCTTTTACAGACTAGCTCCAGCTCCCCAGGGCTTGGCTCACCTTGGCCACCCTGCTGCTGAGCTTTGGATACATCCTTAACGCTCCTGTACTCGGTCTCGATACCCACCTACCAGACCAGCCCTGTCCTCAGCGTCTCACTGCGAAGTCCACTGGCTGGTGGATTACATCTCTTCTCTCTCTTTTTTGGAGCTTATCTCTGGGAGTTGTGTTGGCTGCCCAGAAGGTGGGAATCTAGTGGGTGGAAGAGATAAAAGTCTCTGTCACTGTCTGGAAGGTTCTTTGGGTGATAGATTTTCTATGTGAACAAAACCATGAAATCTCATTGTTCATGACAGATACGGTCTTCAAAGATTGTCTGGCCAGTGGAAATATAAAATAAAAAATAAAACCCCTAAATTGGTCTCCTAAGTTGCCCAGGACCTGAAATAGTCCTCTTGCAAGTGACTGCAAGGAGTGTATTCCATGTTGTGAGGGTTTTACGGAGATTGGCTGTTAAGCCATATCCCATCTCTGCTGGTTTACCGTTTAAAGAGACATCTGGCAGAGTTCTGCCTTCTCTAGCCACCCCAGAGCAGTTTCAGCAATGCTTTCAAAATGGTGTGAGTGCCAGAGGTGATACAAAAGTGTATTGGCTGCTAAGCTCAGGTTTGTTCCTGCCAGAATATAGCATGGATACAACCAGAGTAAGCAAAGACAACTTGAGGTGATGGTTTACAGGCACCTGATCTTTGCCATTTGGTTCAGCACACCTAAGCCTGAATGCAGCTGTGGTTACTAAACACTGTGGATGTAGCCAGGACTGTATTCGGCTGAAAGTGGGTGGAATCACCGTCATCAGCCCTGCAAATGGCTTTTTTCCACTTTTCTGGTCTAATGCTACCCATCCCAATTCTCTCCCATGGGATGGGGAAGACGAGGCAGAGAAACTGTCAGCAAAACAGCATAGATGCCCCATATTCTTAAGCTTCCATGCCAGACCTCTTATTTTTCACAAGGTGCCTGTTTTTACAGGTGAAATGTATTGATTCCTCTGCTTTGGGAAAGGTCTTTTAGGCAACTAACAAAGGAGGCTGTTAATTACAAAGAGGTAGTTCTATAGGGCATACTTTGCAGGGTGTAGGTGAGAACTGTCTTTTCTCAAGCGATTTTTAGCTCCATTAATTACAAACCTCTAATCTAACAGCATCCTGTGGAGTGTCAGTCAGAGATGGAGATGGATGTGGAGGTGGAGGTGGAGTCGGAGTCCTCCCCAGACCAGGAGGAGGTGGCTCTGTTCAGTGCGATAGCCTGTCCCAGGGGTTGTGTGGAGATTGATCTGGAAGGTGAGCAAGACTGGGAGGTGAGTCACATTTGCTAGTCAGACTAGCAAGTCTTTACTTTTTTTTTTAGCACAGAGAAGAAAAGAGTAAAGAGGGAGGGAGAGAGAGGAGACGAGGAGGAAAAATGGGGAAAGATGGCAAGGAAGCACTGATCAGGTCGACATCTGTGCTGCAGCGGGCTGGGCTCTCCAGTGTCAGTTTGCCAGCGTCTGTAAAACCATGTTACATCTTTTGGTTAATTTTTAAAGTAGGTTCTAATTATTTATCATGTTTTTGATAGATCAGAAAGTAGTGTTGGTGTTATAAAAACTCTGGAAAGAGTAAGCAAATTAAAACAAGACAGCTGTTCCAGGCTTTTCCAGCCTCCCAAGAAGACTGCTTGGACTGCAGCACAACGCACGCTGCTTTTCACTGGCATGGGTCCACTATTTGTGTCACAGCCAGACAGCTTGCATTAGAGTTTGGCCCGAATGTGAAAAAGCCCTGTTATTTGAATTTAATTGAGAAATATGGAGTCACAATTCGGGTTTTAAATCTTTTTAATTAGTAAAAGGTTAGGACAGAAAATTCAGTATAGCTGTTACTGCTGAATCTGGCCAGGGCTTGGAAGGTGGTTGTTCAGCAGGTGGGTGCTTACAGCACCCCTCTTCATCCTTTGAGGGTGATGAGCACCCTCCAGCCCTCCTGGCTTCCCTGAGAGCAAGCGTGCAGTCTCTCCTAGCACTAACGTCGTATGACAGGTTAAACTTACAAGTCATGAGGGTAGGTGCCTGCCTGGGACCCAGGACTATGTTACAGCTGTTGACAGAGCGTCATATTCAGAGAGGTCTGATGCCAGGTGAAATCCAGAGCAACTCTATTTCCCACCAGTAGAGTTACATCAGTGTAAATCCACCATAGGAAAAATCAGAATCGAGCCCAATGGGGAAAAACTTACTGTAAAGTGTAAAGAGGTCGTAAGTCTTATTCAAGTTCCACTTGAGATGTGGAAGTTTTATTCTGGATCTGGTGTCTGGCTGCTTTGGGTGCTGAAGCCATCTTAAAAATTACCTAAGGATTCCCTCATGTGAGTATCTCTCACCAAACACTTTTCTACCTCTCAGTGAACTGCAAATTAACATCTGAAACAGAGCACTCAGCCTTCTGCCGCAGCATAATTTAGAGCAGTTTAGGAAGCGGAATTTTAGTGTTATACTACAGTTATACTACAAGGTGTCTTGGTCTTTACCTAGACCAGGACTGAAGGGGGGGGGGAAATAAATATATGTTTAGAACTAAGATTGGGATTCAGGATTTTCAATGATTTGTTCATCCACCTAAAGAAATTTGAGGACAACCAAAGTTATTTGCAAGCATGAGTTGAATTTGGCAAACAGCTTCAGATTAAAAAAAAAAAAAAGAAAAAGAAAACAAATGACAAAAAAAAATCAAAATAGATCAGTTTGGCATTTCCTAAACCATTTCCTAAAGCTTTTTCAGACTAAATTCATAGGCACGCCTGAATGCAGCTCAGATAGCTGAGGAAGAGGAGGCCTGTTGCAGGGTGATAATCTACTTGCAAGCTGAAGTCCACCTCTAGGACAGTCCTCTGAAATGGGAGATCAGGTCGAATTCCTCATCTGGTCAAGTGAGAAAAAGGATTGGAGGGCAGCTCTCCTCCCTGTTGGAGATATAAGAGAGGACAAAGGAAAACAATAAATTTTTTTAGACTTGTTTTAAATTGATTAAAAAAGAGCTTCAGGTTAACTCAGGACAGTTTTTTTTCCAAAGCTAGGCAAAAATTATTTAGGTATCTCTGCTTAGAGCAGCATTTCTGCACAGCTCCCCTTAGCTGAGCCGAGCACAAGCACAGCCTACGTAAGTAACGGTACGTCCCTAGGTATGACGGACCACGAGCGTGGATGAAGGAATTACTGTATAGTCTTGTTCTTGATTTGGAATTATGGTAAACATTTATCTACTAATGCAAATCAGATTCAATCTATGAAGATTGATTTTCATATAATTTGACCTTGTCTAATAAGTCTTCTTGACCAGATGAATTACAGGGACTTTGCACTGATTTATTTTTGCTTATGCATAAAGTACTGTGTGCTTGTTCATTTATTATGCTTAGCACATCAGACTCAGGAAGATTATATTATTTGAAAATTAAATTTCATACATTCATATTTTAACGTAAACCTCTCTTCAGCTGTTTGACTTCCTACAGCCCTGTCCTCCAACGTGAAGAAAATCCATAGAAAACAAATGGCTGTTTTCTTAAGTCTGTATGTTAAATAATAATACCAGAACTGTCACTGATCTGTGCATACTCATGCTATGATGGAAGAAAAAGGCTAAGCAATATTAATGTTCCTCTAAGCATCTTACCCTAAACTGTGTCCACAAACATTGACGTGACTTAATTATAATTATACTGTTATTGTGTCACTACAGGGAGAATTTGCCAGTATTTGATTACCTTATCCTTATTCTGTAGTCATCAACATATTTCAGTTTCTATTACTCTCTACATTAACTCAATCCCAAATCCAGAAAATCTTGCAAGGCTGGATCCAAAGTTGCTGACATTAAGGGAAAGGCTCCCTTTCATTTTAACAGCCTGTGTATCAGGCTCTTGATGCCAACAGTATCTTAAGTTCTTGAATGTTTTTTAAACCATAACTATATCTGAAGAGAATTGTGTGAGGGGAAGATAATTATGACTGTAATTACTCTTTCTCATATTATAAACTTGTATTTCAGTTGAAATAATCTCATCTTGCTACTTTCTTTTGATTACCACGGTTCTTTTTCCCCCCTGTACTTGCTTACATTTGAAATTTTAAAAAATATCATATACTCATTTAATCAACTGCGCCTTTTAGAACATTTATGATTATAGTAAATTTGTTTCAACACTGACTTCTTCAGCATCTCCCTAGATACCTCTTTGCATCTATTTCAACAAACTGCAGCCCATTTATCATTATTAATTGTTTACAGTCCTTCAAGCGGTCCATGATTTATCTCAAATTATTTAATATAGACCTCTCATCTTTTAAAATATGAAGCTGAGTTATGTCATTTAGCCAATTATCTAAGTAAAGAGGGCGTGTGGTTATTCTGCTCATTGAAAAATAGTTGTGTTTTGGCAACTGTATGGTTGGACAATAGATATAGCCTCTATAAAACTCAGCTAGTCATGTGTGTGTATATATATATCTCTCTCTCTATATATATATCTCCTTCCAAGGAGATATATATATGTATATATCCTTCCAAGCAAGTAACAATAAAAACTTATTTGTCATATGATTTTTATATATATCTATACATACACACACACACATCTGGAATCACATTTACTTTTTTTTTTAAATAAAATTTTAGTGATATTAGAGTTAAGATGTTTTGAGATTCTCCACCTATAGGGCCACGTTTGTAGCACCATGATTCTGCAAAATATTTAAGCATGTTACAGCATGGAACTACACTGGTGTCAATAGAATGAATGTTCCTGAAAAGATGCATTTAAGGTCTTTGAGTGAGTTTGAGCTGCTTGAAGGCAAACCAGTTCTAAAACAACTGGATGGTTCTTCTATTAATGAAAGTGTGAACATTTAAATGGTGGATACCTGTTACTGACTTACCAGTGACAGAAGCAAGCATTGAGTCCTATAAGGAAACTATATCTCTTTCTTTTTTGTCATGATAGAGATCTAATTTTTAGCCCTTCAACTACTCATATTTTGAGATTGAATAGTGTACCTCAGAAGTGTATACTTTTAGCAGAAAAATATCCACATTTAGGAGGAAAAAAGTATTTCCCTGGAAGACTGATGAAAATTAAATATCAGGTGTTTGAAACTGCTCAGGTGTTTCGAAAGTTAAAATTCGCTGAAGGGAAAGGAATTTGTACCCAAGAGCTGGCAATGCATTAAAAATACATGGAAAAAACTGAAAAAAAACATAGGATGCATTGTTGAACCATATGATAAAATCAATTTCACAGTGAATCATGCAGCTCTGCAGCTGAGTGTTGATAACTCATGATTCAGCTGAGAGTCTGAGAATATTTTGTATTTTTTTTTAAAGCCCCAACTCTTAAATTCATATGATTACAGCGGGAATTCCAACTTTAATTAAATTGAAGTAAGTCCCTGCCTGCAGAACAATGCTACAAGACATCTTCATGTATGCTCTAAAGACTTAGAAATCAAAAGACAAATAGAAGTAACCTGTAAATTTTTGTTTGTGTGGACTTTTATTACTATTATTTTGCATATAAACTTTGTTTTGTCTGGAGACTGTTTTATTCAAAATGAGCAACAATCTACAATACTGAGCTAAAGAGGGGAATACAGTGAAATGAGACAACCTACAAAGCATTCTATTTACTTTAACACAGGATTGCAGAGTGACAAACCCTATCTCAGTAAACTAAAGCACTAGCGATAAAGGTTAATGAGGTAAGAGCAAAAATGTAATCTACCTTAATGCCGGTGAAAAGATCCACCCAACTGCTGTGTGTATCCAACTAATAAAATACAATCAACATGCACTACCAGCTGTGTGTAAGGAACCCAATAAATGATGGATCAACAGACAAATCATCTGTCTTTTTTGCCCTTTTATTTTTGCATAATATACTCAGTGACTTTATCAAAGAACAGGAGGGGTTTTTTTCCCCAGAATTACCACAAATTTATTTCCTTGAAACTTTGGGGTATCCTTTCAGCATTTGCTCTGATAGGTTCTGGGGTTCATACAGGTATATAACACATATATAAATAATGACAGCATTACTGAGGCTGCAGACTCAAGCACCCCAAAAATAGGAAGTGCCACAACTGAGGTTTTGTGTAACTCCAGTCTTTTATGAGCTTGTGTCTAAGTTTTGACTAACGTGGCTAGTAAACCTTAGCACTTGCACCTAATGTTGAAGATTGGTCTATTTAAGACCTAAAGAAGTGTTTTGTCCAAAACCTTTTTCTCCAACCGATATAATTTGATTTCATAAAAGATACTACCCGTGACTGCAAATGTCATTTCACAAGTGTTACTGATACAGTCTTTAATCAGTGCTGTATGTTATCTTTTTTACTGAACAACCATATGCAGTCACTCCTCTTCACGTAGCTCTCCAACAAATACCAGTGTGTTCCCCACAGGCTAAAGCCAACTAGTCTCTAAATCCAGCCTCTCCTGCCTCCCCCTCCCCATTTTGTCATCCCTCTCTGCTCCCAGGATTCCTGTCTGGCCGGTCTCATTTTCACCAGTCACCGGCTCTGCTGTGATTCAAGTGGCTCCTTCCTCTTGCACCTTGTGTGAAAGCAATGCAAGTCACTGCAAACACAGAAATGACATGCTGCTTTTTCTCTCTACCTGTTCAGAGCAACTATTGCTGGGAAAGTACAAATTCACCTGCATGTATTTGGTTGGAAAAAGCATGCTTAGATGCTCCAGGGACAGCAGGTGCACAGTACGGTCACAAAGGAGTCTGGAAGCAAAGGAGAAAACTATGTGGCGTGGAGGGCATGGCACATGCATGCTCTAGTCATGCAGGAGCTAGAAGTAGCATACTCTGTTAGCAAAGGGAATGACTGGGTTTTGTAGATCCGTTCAATTCCTAGCTGTAGAGTTTCATGAAATTCAAACATACGTGAAAACCTAAACAAAGCTGCCTTAAGAAAGTCCTCTTGCCTTTAACTGTTCCCCCTGCTTCTTCATCCCTAGGCATCTATTCCTGCCAAGGTGTGAATTCACTACCCGCCACATTGGGCTGATACCACTGCTTACAGGGCCATCCTGTGAGCTGCCTCACGGAAATGATCTGGTTCAAGATCACCATGGGGTGCATTCACAACCTTTTACGACATAGTTAACTCAGACTTCAATACTGAAGCTGCTTATCCCAGGTTATGCTAATTCAAGTGACAGTGGCTGCAGTGTAAAATTTCATCTAGAGTGCTGTGTCTACACCAGTATCAAGAGAACTGTTTATGGCAATAGTATTTCCTGGGATACAACCCATGATCCCGAACCCTGTAGCACACTAAGCCACCCTGTGAAATTTTTCCCAAGGAATTGTCCTTTTTGGATGGACAAGGAGGGTGGTGAGAGGCACAGAAGACTGTGCAGTAGAGTGACTTTGCCATGCCTCCATAACTACAGGATAGTTATATTAGCAGTTGATGAGTTTTACTGGCTTAAGTTAATACCTCTTGCTGATCTTGGGTCAGCCAATATAAACTACAAATAACTTTATATTTGATTTAAGCTTGTTTTGTATGTGGTTAGGATTCAGGTCAGGGCAATGTTCTAAAATGTCTATTTCTGCTTATCATGGTTTTTTAACATCTCCCATCCTTTCTGCTTTTAGCCTTCCTGTCCCTTTTTAACTGATGTCCCTGCCTGCTTGACTTAGTGCTGGAGTGGTGGCAACAGCAGGCACTGGAGACAGCAAATAGTGGAAAAGAACATGGGTGTCTTTCAATACCCTTCGATCTCTTCCAGAATTAGTTCCCCTCTCAAACCACCCTTGTTCCAGATCTGAAAAACCACTGAAAATTAGGTCCAAACTTATTTGTGGGAAGAAGGGATAAAGCACTACGGGGTTTAGTGGAGCTGCTCCTAGTGACACAAGGAATGAATCTGCAAAAAAGTAAAGTTTAGTTTTGAAGTTCTGCGCTTTTGTTAGTATTTATGTTTCTTTAGCACCATGGGACCTTTCTCTGGATTTCAAGAGCAGTTCATGAGACTGTATCTCTGCAATCCCATCAGGCTCTTGTCAATAGGATTGTTGTGCTTTCTCCAACAAGATTATAAGCGCTCATTTGCTTTCAGCAGAAGTTTTACCAAGCATCTATTCATATCGTAATGGATTATTGACATAACACAGCAGACTCTTATGAAGTATTCCACTATGTGTAATTAGAGAGTATTTAATCTGCATAATAAAAATCCATATGAACAGTTGTTGTCATTCATGCCCAAAAGCTGCTGATCTAAATGAAGTATCTAGTTTGCCCCATAGATTTAGGGATGGAAAATAGCATTTTGAAAAAATCTCATCTAAATTCAAGATTGCAAAAAAGGTGCCTTTACTCAGCAATCCAGATGTGGGCAATCTGATTTCTCACCCCCCCCCCCAAAAAAAAAAAAAAAGCGGCATATAGATTTGAATGCTAGCTTGCAACTTTCATCTTGGATCACGTTTTTACAGCCATTTGATAAGTCTTTACTTTCCCATTCCTTGTGCCATTGGTAGGATGCCAAGGCAGTATTACAAGGAGCTTGCTCAGGGTCCTCCCGCCAGGGCTGGGGAGGAAGAGTGAGGCAGATTCTCTGCACTGTGGGGCCTTGTGATTTTTTTAACAATCCATCCACCCAGTGCTCCCACACCTGCATAATGGGCAAAAGGTCAAGCTAGCATCTGTATATCATTTAAGACCCACTAAAGTATGTAAAGTAGAGCTTAACTGGGAATATGAGTGGTTCACAGAGCATTACTGGGTGCTCTGTATTGGGAGAATTTTAGGATTAAAAAAATGTGAGGGAACAGAAGCTGTGACTGATAATGCAGCCTAGTGCTGAGTGGGAAACCAGTACGTAGGAAAAATATTTTATCCCCGTAACCTGCTAGGGCTTCCTTCGTGCAAGCTTTTACTAGATCAAAATTTGCAAAGAAAACAGTGCTAGCAGGAAAAAGGAGCTAAAAATATTTAATAAGATGTTTATTTATAATTTTTAACTTGTTTTAATAAACAATTTTGTAATTTTTATTTTGCCAAGGAACCTCCTTGAGTTCAAAATTAGCAAAAGCTGAAGGATATTAACTTTCTTTGTAAAGAAAGGTTCTGTTCAACCGCTGCCACTGCTTGTTATGTCGTGGTGAAAATCCTTCTGTAAGTAGCCTGAAAACAGACAAATGAAATGAAAAAAAAAACCCCCAGAGGTAAAACCTCAGCTATCATTTTCACATCAGCCTTTTACAGTCAGAATACAATACAGCCATTTTGTGATATCATAAAGAGTTGTTAGTTGTTCTTCTGGTGATTTAAAGCCCTAAATTATCAGCATAGTCTAGAATATTATTGTGCACAAAAGAAAACTACGCTGCATAAATTCCATAGTACCTTTTCATTTTGGCATCAAAATAATAAACTCAATTACTTGAGAAAAGGCATGTGTAGGGAGTACAGTGTGTTTGTCATGGCATTCATGAACTGGTGTGTGTGTGTTGAATTATGCAGAAATGTGGTTCACAAAGAATTGAAAAAATTGTGTTGACACCTGAAGGTACAGCAATATTCAGGTGAGCAAGTTCTGTAAAGCAACTTTTAAGCGCCTAGTGCAGAACTCTTACTTTTGTATCTAGAAATTAATGTCAAATGAATGGGTAGTAAGTTATTCTGGAATTGGCCCTAATTCTGGTATTTAACTTTTGAATATTTGTCTTCACAACTTTAATAATGTTCTTTAAATATACCTTTTTGCATAATGTGAATTTAGATGGTCAGACTCATAAATTGCAGGCTCCTCCAGATCACAAGAACAAGTGCACGCAGTTGCGGTTCTCAGCCGAGGAGGTAGGATTTTGGGTTGTATTTTGTATTTTGTGTTGTATAAAACAAAGAATGTTAATTTTAGTGTATGCATAAAACACTTGGGGCTATCTTAGAAGAGTCCCAAGATGTGTTATCAACCCAGATATTATACAGAGCTTTCAGGAAACAGGACTCTAAATGTCTGAGTTTAAAAAAAAAAGGCAAATGTGATAAGAAATATGTTGAAAGACTTTCTAAATCCCTTCATCAGAGGAGAGAGATAAAAATAATAACACTCGGTAGCTAAAAAATACAATCTGTGGAAATCTTAATGAAGCCTAATGACTCATGTGAGCTGTACTGTTAAATTTACTATCTCCATTTTACAGCTAAGAAAAAAGAAATATGAAAGTGAAGACTAACATTTCGTCTTTTGAGTTTATTAAATTTTGCAACTTAATCCATATTCTTATGTGCTAGTGGAAAAGAGAAGAATTGAGTTCTTATTGCAAGTAAAAATTAAACTATCACATAAAGGGGGGGGGCGAATTTGCAAGGGAGAGAGAAAGACCCCCATTCTGTCAGGCAGCTAATGATTACTGACCCTAACAGGGGTTGTTTGAAAGCAGGATGCTGAAAGCTTTAAAAGGCCAGCCACCCGTATGTCTTTCCCCTCTGAAAGAAGAATGTGTATTTCAACAGTTCTGTCAATGTCAGTTTGGTCTTCTCTGTCTTACAGAGCCTGTACTTGAATTCTCATAGAGCAAGTAAGCATCCATCGGGTTTTACTTTGTGTGTTGTTCTGCGCATAGTCTTCTCCTCATGTTTCCTGGTCATCCTTTGGCTTCTTTACAGTCTCTTCTACTCTAGATTTTGTAAATTCAGGATCTTACTCATTTTCCTCCTTCTTTCCATCAGAAGCTGTGGGTATCTCCTACCCTTCTGCAGTCTGTGTGTGACAAAGACCATCTCTATGAGACAATACTGCCTTTTGAGCCCCTACTTTGCTGTTATGTATTTTATATATATATATATAAAACATGCTGTCTTGTGGTTGCCTAAATATACTTTACCATAGTGATTTTATGATATTTATAAAGAACTTGCATTTCCACAGGTTTTAACAGAGATGGTTACATAACCAGGTAGTCCTATTGATTTCTATTAGATATTTCAGCAGATGACAACCCCAGTTTCAAGAATTCTGCTCTGTAATTTAGTTGAGCTAAATAGAGGTCGCAGCTCCAAGGATTTTTTTTAAATCACCTTTTGACAATTTTGATACAATTTTCTAATCAATGAGGATTACAATGCAAAAATGCTATGCTCAACATTTTGGTCTCCAGCATCAGGTCCTGGTCTTTTCTTTTTCCTTGGCATACTTTACCAGTTTGTTTATGATCTTATTGTATCTATGTTTTTTGTCAATTTGCTGTGAATTTGGCTTTCTCTTTTGAGTACCTATCTACATATGTCTTTACACTGTCATGTACTGATGAGGAAGCAAAATTACCCAGGTGGGAGATGCACAAACCCAGCCCTGTCCTCATTCCAGGCATTCAGTGTTGAAGGATTTTGTGGCCCCATCTTAGTAGCCCATTTGATTTGGAGCAAGACCCAAGATAATTGTTTGAAGTTCTGTACATATATAATTATTTATAAAAATAGCTTCTCTATAGAATGTATATATGCATGCATAGATGTGTATATGTATGTATGCATAATGCATATGTAAATAATAGGAAGTATAGATTTTTTTATTCCATATCAATATAAATATATATAGCTATAAACTTTGCTCAATTTTTCAGCTTCTTTTTGGCCAAAACTTCACCAGCTGTTACCTGCTTCCCCTACTTGGCATTGACTGCTGGACTTTCCCCTGGGGAACCTGTTTTTCCACTTCTGATGGCTGCTGTTGTCTTAACTGCCCGAGGGAAGTGCACATCCCTGGCAAGATGTTCAAATTTGGATTCAAGTCCTGGACGTGGGGATCACTGGTGTTATCTCTGAGAACACTTAATAAGGAAATCAGAGGGTTCTACAAAGTCAAACAGCCTGGAGAACAAACTGTCCAGCTGACAGCTGTTGGATCGGTTCATGTTTCTACAACCAGAAAGAAGAAACAAGCTTTTGACAAAGAGACCGCTGGCTCTTAAGATGTGGTTTGGTCAGATGTAGGTCTATGAAGGTTGGCTCTTCACCTTTAGCTCAGACCACGTCTTCTGAGACCTCCTGGTTTAGAACAGCAACTCATAATACTCTCCAGAACAGCCGTGACTCTCACATTGTTGAGATCCACAATGGTACTCACTTTGTTCCTTCCAGACTCATTCATAGAGAGGTCCTTGTACGCGATATTGACTCTCTCTTCAAATAGCTTCTGTTTATGTCCTACGGTTTACCAGCTTCCTTTGTATCATTAAGTGACTTGGCTGTTGATTTGACAGCATTTACCTTTATAACATGAGCATTCCTTTACACTGAAAGTCCTTCAGAAGAGAAATCAGAGGACTCAACTCATGAGCTCTCCCTCATCTTCCCTGGGAGTCAAGAAGGCTTTCCTCTCTTTTGTTAAACATTCCTGGAGGAACTCCTACCTCCATAAGCAAAAGCACAAGGCAAAGATCACAGGCTCCTAATACACTGACCTGTCCTTTTCAAACAGGACAGAGTAAGGGAAGGAGCTTTTTCAGTGGGTTCTGCTTCCACAGTGTTTTTCAAGACACAAGAGCAGACTGAAAGTCTCTCACTCATTTTTACAATTAGGGAGCTGTGTTATCACATTACTCCTCCACCTTTACACGGCCAGAGGAATTTTGTGTGGACTTAGATTGACTTGCTCCTTGTATAGACCAAGCCCCTTCAATCCGTCATTAATTTAAAAGTCTTCCTTTGATTAGTAAGGATACTTTATGTCCCTTTAAAGAAGTCCACTGAATCAACTTAGTGACTATTCTCTACTACCAGCCAGAGGTGTCCCTTACACCTTCCATGTCCACAGGAAGTACCAGTCTTTCTGCCCTAGAGCTGGTTGGTCTCTATAGTTCTTGTTAGATGGTTTCTTGATTTTTCAGTTAGAGGAGTATGCCTTCCCAGGAATTTCTTTCATGACCATAGTCATCCAGTAGGTAAGAGAATGTATGACTGTAGTGATTCTTCCATGGCCTAAGGCAGTTTTTTCTCCAGCACTCCTAAGCTTTTGGTACAGTTCCCTAAAACACTGGTTTTCAGTGCCAAGACCTCCTAGTGCTGAGCTTGCCTCCAGTCAGCAGTAGGCAATGGCTCTCTGGATTACAGTTTACCTGTTTATCCTGGTTGGTGATACCCTGATAAACAACAGCAAAGATTTCAGCAGGCACATGCAGCAAGTGTGCTGATGTATGATGATGATTTATAGGACAAGACTTTTTGATCAGCTTGTTTGAAATGCCTCTGACAGTCATACCCATGTTGTGTCAACAAGTGGAGGGTTTTCCACTGGGGTTCGCTTCTCTATTCAATTATCCATTTCATTACGTTCTGCTTTCTCTTTATATTTTTGCTTTCTGGACTTGTGTTTTTCTTCAGTATTTGCTTTATCATCTAGTATCTGACATTTCCAGTCCGAAAAAAGATACAATGCTTCATTTTTGAAATAGCTGCAGACTTTTCTGAATTTTGTCTTGCCTTGGCTTGCAGTTCACATGCACCAGAGCACAACTCCTATGAGATGAGCTTTTCTTGTTTGTATTCAACACAATTAGATTTTAATTTCAAAAGTCTTGCTGTAACTTCAAATATAGTATTACTTGTGTGTTGTGTCCAACCGTAAATGGTATGCAGTCTTTTCATATTCAAAGTGATAATCCAGTCTTTGCACATAGCAGTCTCTTGCAAAATTTCTGCTATGATGTATTCTTTCTAGCTCTTCTTTGCTTCTCTTCAGCTCTCGTCTGCAGACTTTTGCAGAATTGTTTTACTTCTTACAAACATAACGGATTTGCCCAAAGGCTGCTTTGATCTGTATTTTATTTCAAACCTTTGTGCAATCTTCTATGCAACTTCTTGCAAATCCACTCGGATTGTATTTTGTGGACTTCTCTATAGCGTCTTCAGTTTTGTTTTGCAATTGCATCTCTTTATGAATTTACAGTTTAATATATATAAAGCATCACCCATCTCCTTTTTGATTTCTTATAGGAAACTGATACCTCTTCAGCTTTACTTTCCTGTAACTGAAGAATACTCTTCGTTTCTTTAGTGCTGTTTAACAGCTGTCTTGTTCTTTTTCACCCACGCATAGACTATCTGTCTCATCTGGTACACCTGACCAGCAGTATTTTTTAGGCCACTTTTTCATCTTCTTGGGAATAGAAAAAATTCTTGCCCTGCTTTGCTTCAATTTTCTAGTGTATTTTTGAAAAGTTAAGAGATATAGTGTAGTCATTACTGGTTTCTCTAAGATATCCTTTACTCGCTATCTTTTCTTCTACTTGTGTATCTATTCTGTTGCTGGTACTACATCAGATTCTGAGGCGGCAGTGAAACAGAACTCCAAATCAGGATTTAGAAGTACAATAAATCATTATTATAACTAAAGAGAAACTAATGCTGGGGAAAGACCCGTGTGTTCTACTCCATCAGGTGGATAGCACTGACTGAGTGTAGCAAGAACTACTTCAAACCAGAATGCTTCTTAAAGTGCCTTTTACCATGAGTGTTATTTCATGTTCATAGGTGTTACGTACTTAAAACTGTCTCTGAAGTTAAATGAGGAAGGACTGAAATGGTATATTTACGCACCAGATTTAAAAGACCAAGGTTAAAAATCGGCTTGTAATGCCTTACTATTTAGAAGTTCTCACATTCAGTTAAGTTATTCAATGTTGTTTTTTATGGAGATATTCCAGAAAACTGCTTTCAGTTCTGGAATGACTGATCTCCTTCTAATTGAGTGAAACTTGGCAAGCCTCAGATCTACCAGAAGCACAAAGAGTACAGGTACAATACTTCGCTATAAAAAAGATTTAATTAAATACTGCCTTTCTAAAGTCATCGTAGCTGAGAAACCACCATTTTGTTTCACTTATTGTTCAGGAAAAAGGCAAAATGTAATCAGAAAACAATAAGATCCCATTTGCTCATTCTTGAGCTGCAAAATCCTTTTTCCAAAATAAATCTTTATGCTGCTTCTCTCTCCTTCTAAAGAATGTTTTGGTGACTTGCTGGCGAAAATGAAAACAGGAAGAAAGACAATAGTTTGTGAAGCGTCTTTTCACTTGGGAAATATGACTTTATAGTAACTGTAGTATAATCTGTCTAACTCCAAATATAACAGAAAAGTACAAAAAGAAAGCAACCATGGTAAGTGCCTCCCTGGGTATTTCATGGTAATTACAGCTCTCTGGCTGAGAGAGCTGATGGCTAAAGGCAATTTAGACATTTAAACTGACCAGTTTGATTTCTCTCCTTTTAGGTTGAGATCACTCTATTAAATTGACGGTGTACCCAAGATTTTCTGGAGTGAGGTGCAGTTTCAGGAGACAGCCTTCAAAAATATAGGTAAGAGTGACAGAATCAACCATACGATAACCAAGGTGTATTTAAATGATAACCAGAAGAGTATCGTGACCACCATTTACAGTTTACCTTGACTGCCACAGCTATTTTGTACAGTTCTTAATATGGAGGAGATGGTGTGTCTAGGTGTCCTGTATGTACTATTGCAAAATGTTCACTGAATATTCTTTTCCATGAGGCAAATATACTTTTAAATGTAAATTAACAGATTATTATCTTCAACAGTGAGCCATGGAGTGAAATTTTAGAAAGCTGACTACAACAGTATTTAACATTTTCTATAAAGACACAGAGAAATTCCAGCTCCGGAGGGACCCATTGCCGCACCCGTGCCTCTTTCCAGATTGGTTTTGTTTTCAATATTCCTGTACTCTAAAAAGACCGCAGAGGTGACGGGGTTTTGGCGCAGACAGGAAGCACCGTAGTTATTGAAGTGCCACCATTTTGGTGAATTTTAGTCCTGTGTCCAGTGGGAACAGGAAAAGTAGTGTGGAGAGTGGGGGCAGAGTCTGCTACTGGGCCTGAACACGCGGTGCAGCTGTGGCAAGTTAGCTTGCTTTTAATTGCAGAAAGGCCTAGGTTACATTTTTGAATACTCCTGGGAAACCAGACAACACTAATGGTCACATATGTACCCAAGGGATAAGTAAAAATCATTCAAAATCAAAACAAAGACAAAAATCCCACAGTTAATCTTTTAAGCAGAAAACCTCATTATTTTTTACCTCTTGTGTTTGAATGTTCTGCATTCTTCAATGTAAAACTTCAGCAAAATACTAGGACAGGATTGTTCCTATGCCTGCCATGAGCTACAGCATCCGGAGGGCTCTTCCTGATCTCTGTCAGCCGTTCAGAGGGCAGGTGGTCACAGACGCATCTCCTGCTCCACTGACCTGCTTTGGCTTGTTTTTCGTGGCCAGGGTACTTGATGCATTCTCAGCTGGACCTTCTGACAGAACATGGTGGTTTTGCCCCAAAGTCCAGTCACTTAAAAGGAAAAGCTACCTTGTTAAAGGAAAGTGGGATGGTAGTATAGGACTTTTGGCTAGAACTTGTCCATTCTGAGTAGCCTTTGGAAGGTTACCAAATGCTTGTTCCCAAGCTGCGTGGCCTAAATCAGTTTTTTTCTCCTGGAAAAGTCAGCAGGGGTGGCTGTTGGCACTTACCAGGAGAGAGCAAGAGGGGGCCCAGCTCCGGGTGCCGCCCTGCATGTGGAACTGCCAACAGAGGACAAATATGCCCAGGTCCCTTCTCCACAGCCGTGGCTGAGGCTGGCACGGGTGCCGGGCTGAGCGGGCAGCCAGGGGAATTCGGAGGGGCTGGGGCAGATGGGGAGCGGGAGGGAGAGGAGGCCATGCAAAGCAGCAGGGGAAGGTGCCAGGAAGGGGAAGCACAGTTGCAGGGAGCTGCTGGTGGTCTCTGAAGCTGGAGGGCAGGCAGGATGGCAGTTCCCATACTATCAGGAGCTCCCCGTAGGCAAACCGCACACCACACAGGGCAAGGAAAAGCAGGCGTCATGCCTTTCCTTAGCTAGGATTGACAGACATCCCTTGTAACACAGAGCGTCCATAATGAAAGTTCCGCGTCTCATATGATCATCATGTAGGACACAAGCTCTCCTGTATGTTGATAGCAATTAGCCTCACAACTGCAGCTCATTTAGACGTGCTCAGTTTGTCTGCTTCACCTGCCGTGTGTACGATTTGCTGTGCATGCACAAAAGTGTGCACATGCAATGCAGTTAACTGGGACCATCCTGGCTTTATACTTACAATCTCCAGCCCTGCATTTGATAGGATCGCAATCACTGATGGCTTGTGGCACATAAATTATCTGTCACTGACATGCAAGTTGTGGGAGGGCAGCCTGTACCCAGCAGGAGGTACTGCACAGAGAATTCCTTCTGCCCTTTCCTCTAACATGCTGCAAGAATAAATCACCTACTCAGCTCTAAATGGTGCTTAAGTGATATAATGGAGTCCTTCGCTGGCCGGTAGACAGAGATAACAGCACTTTGATTTAGCACTGATTAAAACTCTGTTAGTCTGATGTTTGTTTACCGTTTCAAAATAAATATTTTACAACAAAAATAAAGTTGAAAAAATAGAATTTTACTATAAAAGCAAATCTGGGATAAATGGAATAAGGACAAGAGGGCTGTTCTTTAACATTAATATTTGTATTCAAGGACACCCTAAAGGCACGCAAGGGACTTTGACACCAAATTCCTTAATATTTGCAGGATATAAGAGAGTTTTGGAGCTTGCATTATGGGTCAAAAAAGAAGAGAATATTTGTTTGGCCTCTGCAACACAAGTGAAACAAATTAGTGGATCTGTAATTTAACTATCACATCCATTAGCACAGCTATTAAAGGTGGTTGCTTTTCCCAGTTTTCACAGATAGTTTTGATTTTGGGAGGATTGCCATGCTATTGACAAGCTATTAAATATAGTCTTTTTTGTCTCGTAACTTTTTGCTATCTGTGCTGAAAGTATGACTCATTAGTATGACTCGCATAAAAGTGGATCCAGATAATGCCACTGTGCAAGTGCCTACTCTGTGCTTTGCAAGCTACCTTCTCAGCCTGCCAGTGACCAAGAATATGTATCAGGCTCATCCACTAAGTGATTTCTTCCTGTACATGCCACATGGAGAAGTCAATATTTATACCTCACACTTGATAGAATTCATTAAATATATTTTGCTAAATAACACTCTGTATTACATATTCCTTGTCTAATATTTGCCCACAGAAGTATTTGTTATGTGAATTGAATGCCTGGTTAAGAAGAACTAAATGAGTACAACATATTTAATATTTATTTGGTAGCACAACACAGTAGACACAAGGGAGGTAAGCGAGAATGAAAATACAGGAGGAAGAAAAAGTGACTAAAGGGCATAGACAGAACATGAAATATTTCTACATGACTACAGTGATTCTGAGAAAAGTAAGCAGCAAGACAAGATCAGATATTTGATTTTAGAAGTTAAAAGTTAAATATTTTAAGTAACAAATAAAATTTAAGGAGGACTGTAAATGACTACTCACAGCAAACATGCTTTGTCTAAAAATATATTGCTTCAGGAGAACTCCAGAGGTGATCCACTTCTCTAAGATCTGGACCATTTGGGTTCTTCGTGTTTAGGGCACTTTTTATCTTCAGTGACAGGTTCTTAGTATAAGAAATCTTTATTTTTACTTTTCTATCGTTTTAGTCTGTGATATAGTGAGTGAAATTCCTACCACAGCAAAATCTAGTAACAACAACAGCAAAACCCCCACGTTGTTGAGAGCTGTTAAAGCTCTGTTAAGGACTACTTACTGGAGAGGTTAGTTATAGAGAAATTGTACTGGCTAATGGGATTTGTGAGAAATTATATTGCAGAATTTTGGCAAAGAAAGTGCTTTGGACAGTAATTTGTTTTTCTGAAAATAACATTTTGCACTTGTAATGAAAGTAACATGTCCTGCTCTATTTTCTGAAATATATTCCTTGAGAGCAAATGGAAGTCACAACTGTACAGGCAGAGGAAGGATTTTGGCCATTTATATTATGGTTTGAAGAAAACTCACATATAATCTACCAGCAGCAAGATGCTGTGATATGTTCAACACTGAACTTTTGATTTTATAAAAGTGACTGCAAGAAGTAAATATATCTCTATTTCACATCATATAAATGTAAGAAAAGCTGTATCAGACATTACAATGCTTATTTTAGCAGCTATGTGTTTGCATATGTAGCTGTGGGTAGGATTTCAAAGGTGTCCTTTTGGTAAATATAATCATGGAATAATCCAACCTTATTTCTTTATATTGGTTTCTAGCTATGTGCTTTTTCTGCTGTGTGTGTAATTGTGATTATCCAATCCAGACTGGCCTTCCTAGGAATTTCTTTTTGGTATCTGCATAGACTGGAATTCCTCTGGCATCAATGGATTTTTTTTTCCAATCACAATTAAGTGCACTGTTATATTTAATATGGAATTTGAAGAGTTTTTACAGGATCTCTCTTAGAAAGACACGTGTACACATACATCATGTTGATGGTCTTCATTTGTTTAGTTATTTCTGCTGGTTTTGCACTGTATAGCAATAGTCTGCCAACTTGGTTAATGCAAGCCTGAAATGTGAAAACTAAATCACTTGAAATTTAACTTTATTTTATGAAGAAAACATCTTGAACATCCTAAGCAAATTTCAAAGTATCATCCTCAATTTTGAACTGGACAGCAATTTACCACAAACAAATTCTATGGTACAGAAACATCAGTCTTGAGTAAATATTGTAGTTTATGCTCATCTCTCATACATTTCAATTCACTTTCTGAATGGACTCAATCCTTTTATTGAAGTGGTATCTCAAAACTCAAATGCTGTCCGTGATTAATTCCTACATACATTTGCTGTAACAAGCTCTTCCCTTGTACTGTTGGCATGTTGTGCTTCTGATTGCACACTATCTCTGTGCATGGTCATAGTTACACGTACTAATTTATTTTATGGTGATGTATTTTTGGTTTTGGATTTGACTGACTGTTTTTCTATTCTCCAACATTTTGTGGTGCTAGTATCTTCCTTTCTTGGGAGGGTATCTTAGCAAATGTCACAAACATACATAACTACCATTTTAATAAATGGGAGATGAGTGTTATGTACTGACAAATGGAATTGTATCATCTGAGATTTTATCTCTTCATAACAATAAGCAAATTCTCTGATGATATTTAAACTCATTCTTTTCTCTTGCCAAATCAAATTCTTTTTTTTTTTAATTATTCCTAAGATCAGCTCCTCTGTGGTAAAGCAAAGAATATGAGGAGGGACCAAGCTGGAACAAAACAGCACTGAAAGAACTGTGCAGGGAATTAAAATCAACTGAAATAGAATATAAACGTTAGGATACTGGTTGCAGGTATCGCTGAATTACTATTGTTACCTTATTTAGTGCCTAGACGGTTCTCATTTTTCCTGTACAAGACACAGCATAGTGTGGGACCTGACAGAGACATGGTAAAACCACATGCACAAAGAGGACTGAAGCAGCTCTCACGTAGCAGCCATCTTGTACCACCTCTTTGTGGTCCTCGAGTTTGCTCTCCCAGCTATTGTCTTAATGTTAGAGCAGTCAAAGTTGCAAAAAATGGTAAAGATGTCCCTCTGGTGTATTTTTAGGTCCGCACACTTTTTTTTTTTTAATCACATCTGCAATTACTGTGAAGTAGAAAAGGATCTTGGAAGGGTCATGCATCTATGAAACCGATATAAAATGTTCTCTCCGGAGAAATAGTTCTTTGCCCCCTGGTGGTGAATTAATTTTGAAAAATATTACAAAACATTTTTAGGAAAATTTACTTGAAATTAAAAAGAGATACTGATTGCTTCAGTGAATACAAGTAAAAGTAAACTGCTAAACAATGCTTAATGTGTCAAATACAATTAAGGAAAATCCTGTTATGAACAAGTTCCATCAATCTTTGATAATCACTGCAGAATAGAACAAAAGGAATCAACATCACCATTTGAAAACTGTATGAGACCTTCAACATTTCAAAATCATGTTTCTTATTTTGCTTTTTTGGGGGGAGGTTAACACAAATGTCTTCACAACATAGTGTAGTCTTGAGAATCCCTGATTTCCAGTGTTCTTACATTATGGACTATGGGAATTATATTAATCTGCACAGCATCTTTAGATATGCCGCTCTCTAGAAATCAGTAACATCGTCCATACAGCGAGAGCTCTCATTCTGGGAAACTAGAATAACCTTCCCTGGATGAAAATTTTAAAAAAGCTGTACTTATTTCTGAAAGTTGTCTAGAAGTTTTCAGTTTGTGTATGCTGAGCATCTCCGTATGTGAATAGAGAACCAGGATGTCATTCTTGGAATAGTAATAACAAAACTGACATTGGAATGTCCACTTGCAGTTTAAGCCACAGATCATTTTAAAAGATGTCAAGAATACATTGTTTAAAAAGATGGCATAAGCCTTCTAAACATTGATTGTGTTTTGCCTTTTAATTCTTGTGCCTCCTAAACTTCTGCCTAAGACAGTGCTTCCCCATGTTGATGTTCTTCTTTGGGAAAATACATATTAAAATATAATGACAGACTATTGTCATGTCATGCAGCAAAACATTATGCATTTATGCTGGAAAAAGGCCATGTATAATGATCAAGGCTTTCATATGTTGGCTTTATACTATTATGATATGGCTGATATTCTGAAAATGAACCCTCTTTTCCTTTCCCACAGTCTGTGAGTCATCTTGTGTGATGTTAATGTGGCTTCAGGTAGTTTTTTCAGTTTGGAAAATAGCATCACACGGTATGGCATGCTCAGTAGGCAGGGATTGTTTGGGGTTTGGCACTAATGATGTAACATGAGGAAAAAGAAAAAAAAAAAAGAGTAACGCAGCTGAAAGAGAGGACTGAGCTGCCCAGACCAGGCACGAATTAGCTATTTCCTAAATAATATTCTTTCATGTCTGATGGACTGTAATAGCTTTCTGTTTTTAGCTCTGTTGCTTTTGCTTCTCTTTCCATTCCCACATTTCTTTCTCATTACTTTGACTTATGTCTGGCCTAAGGTAACAGCTGGTCTATACAAATGGCATACTCCTTACAAATCTTTCAGTGGGCAGGGTTGCTATAAAGTGACGCTGTCCCCGCTTTTCCCACTGCCACGCTGGAGGTTACCTTCCCTCGGTCTCCACTCCGTTCGTCTGTTTGTGTGGCTACGCTCTAAACTGCATTTGCAAAATGATGTGGCTTTAAAAAAAAAATCCCTTAAAAAGGCAATAACCAGCCCACTTGCCTATTGGGACGGTCCTACAGGACCCCTCGGAGCAAGGTTACTGCCGTCTCACTCGCTGCTTTTGCAGAACCCTCTCTTCCGGTGCAAGTCCTCAAACGTTCCTGCCAGCTGTGAAACAGAATTCCTCCCTCCGCTCTGCTTAGCCTCACTGCTCGGGGAACAGCTTGCTTTCAGCTCTCCGGGTGTAGTTATACAAAGGTTTTTTTCCAATGGGAAAGCCAGTTTAAGCCAGGCAGTTTCCTGCCTGCTCTGCCCTCTTGTTCTTACTCCTTCATCACAGTTCGCTGTCCCCTTGATTGTGCCGATGCAGCTGTTTATGGGTTGTGTTGTAAATTGGATCACTGAAATAAATCTGAGTTTTTGTGTGCGTATGTGTATATATGTGTGCGTGAACAGCTTTTTTTTAAAAAAAAAAACCTGGATCATTTCAGTCATTTGATTTATAATGTGGCCCACAAAGAGTTGAATTAGCACAGTTGAGGAGGCAGCGAACAGTGGCGCAGAGGTGGGAACAAGCGCCTGGGCTGGGGGGAGGGCGCAGGAAACTCTTAAGCCAGCTTTGTTAACAGAGAAAACTACTGTTACTATACAAAACCATGTAGAGCACCTAAACCAAACAGCCAGAATAGAAAACTGGAATAGACTGCAGAGCGGTCAGGCTCTCGAATTGCTGGAGATAAGGCTTTATCTTTAGGAAAAAAAGGGGTGGTCCCTTAATAAGCTCTTTCCCCTAGACGTCTTCTATTCATTTGAAATCGCAGGCTGTTTAGCTATTCAGAATATGATCGTGTGAATCCTACTGGGCTTATGAAGCATGTTGGTCTTTCAGTGCTGTTAAAAACGCTAATAATAACTGGTTCATGCCTCGGGCCTTGGGTGCTATTGTCAATTAGCATCAGAACAGAGATTTATTTAAACAAACTATTTCTGTATATGCTTCTTTCCCTTATGGTTTGCAAAGGAGAGCTTCGTGACTGAGCGTACCTCATTCAGTGATACCTGCCTGCGCGTGCAGACAAACTGCGGGCAGAGAAAGAAAATGCCATCCTTGCCTTCATAGCTCTCCATATTCTTAAAGGAGCTGCCCAGCTGCAGAGACTACATACAGAATTAAAAAGCTTTCTCTGATCCTCTAGCCATTTAAATGTCACATCTGAGTCACAGAAAAAAATACTAATACCTCCCAACATGAGTAGCTTTAGACCATAATGAAAAAGCCGTGTGTAATCCTCTACCTTCTCCTCTACATTTATGTCAGAGTTCGCAGTACTAAGATTTAAATCGTCATCACTGGTCACCCAACTCACCAGTCATTGCACGTATCACTGGAGATTTCTCATGTATATCGTTGCAGGCTCATAGCGAAGGCAAGCATTGCTGAATTTGATTATGTTTGGTTTGTATTTTAAGGCTTTCTCTGAAACCAGGAGAGAGAACTGACTTTTAATTTAACTGATTTATTTTATATTGTGGAAGCCTAGTGTGACTTGGATTAATTGAAGTGTTGGAGAAGGGGGAAGGACTCTAATGACTCACCAAGAAAAAATAACTTCTCATGACTTCAAAGAGGAAAACAGCAGAATGAGAAGATAATAATGTGTCACTATTATGGTGGTGCTTATAGAATTTTAATAGCATTTTTAGCATTTTCTTCCCCAAATTTCAGTATTTATTCTTGGGGTACAGAATGATTTTAATGGAAACATTTAAACTAATCTTATAGTCTAAAATTTTAAAAAAATCCTTTTCAGAAATGTTACATGCAGTATCAGGCCTTCCCTTCTAATGGTTTAAGGAGCAGAATAAAAACGAGTATTCAAATTTCCCACATTGTTAAAACTGATTGGAATAATTTAAGTATGCTGACTTAAATGTAAGATATCTCTTAAATACGTATTTTAAATAATCATAATCCCATTATCATCAGTGCATTTTTTCTCCTATTATTCTTCTTAAATTCACATTCCTCTTGTCTGAAAGAAACCATAATTTATCTGAAGAATTTCAAGTTGTTTCTTTCAAAATAGCTATCAACGGCTGTTCTCAAAAGGATTGAAGCCACAAAGTACCTGCAATTGGTGGTCAGCGTTAGGACAGTTTTTCCTAGTCTCAGCAGAACTGATCACCTGTGTTTCTCAGGTCTTTTAAGGTTGTTCTAACAGTTTCAGCAAGAGCAGCAGAGGTGGATTTTGAAAGGGATCATTCTTCGTAACAAATTCTGAATGATGAAAAGTAAGATCAAGATAACAAATGCTTCTCTTCGAGGATGATCATTGCACTAGATCAACTTAACTAACATGGCTTAGAAGCTAACAAGGCAAGATGAAGTAGATACGGAAAACACAGAATGAGTCAGAAGGGAAGGAGAGTTTGGAAAGCATCTATTAAGGGGAATGCAGTATTGTTAATCTCACATTTTAAAAAATCTTTAACCCGGTTTAAAAATAATACTACCTTATTGAACTCTTCATTTGCCTCAGGTTTCTGAGGGTACTTTGCATCTTTAAACTTTGTTCTACAACCTTATGAGTAGGTAACCTTTTTAATCCAAAGCTGGTATTTTTGTGCAATAAAGCTTGAGGCTTGAAAACAAGGAGAATGTAGATACACCAGGCAACAAAGGGAACTTATGCTATCAATACTGGTGTGCAAAGCAGAACAGATTAAGAAAATAAGGAAGAGGGAATAAACTGATCTATACAAGGTTCAGTTACTCCAGCAAAACAAAGCAGCTGATAAATTAACTAGCCCATGATTTTCTCTTTACTTTGTCATTCTCTAGGAAAGGATTCTTATTTTTGGCTCAGTGATCAAGTGGGAGAAGCATTTTTTAAGATGGTCAGAATGAACAGTTAAGTGCTCCTTTTTGAGAAGGGTGAACTAAAGAGAGTCCACATCAGACACTGCTGGTTAAATTATCATTTCCCGGCAAATGGGTTTAGGTGTCTTTTCAGAAAACAGAGCCAGAGGCAGAATCATGATCCTAACAGCCCAGTGGGCATGCATATGGGATATGGAAACATGAGTTTAAATTAATATTTAAATAGTTTATACAAAAGGGAACAGTTTCAGTAGAAAAGAGTACCTAAGACTACTCTATACTTTATGAGTTGGAAAATTGATAATGGTTATGTTGGATCAAGTCCTTATTCTGAATCAAGCAGTGTGTATTTTAAAGCCACATCTTGCTGTTCCCATGGAGTATGCGAGGCAGTGCTCTGCTCTGCAAAGATTTTGTAAATAGTCCCTAGCTCCTCTTGGGTGAATTCAGGTGCACGTAAGATTGGCATTTGGGATTTTTTTAAATTGGAAAAACTATTTTCTGAACTTGATTTAGTTAATGGATATTTCTGGGATGTGTGAAACTGTCTTTTCCTAAAAAGAAGATTCTCATAGTGGGTTATTAACCAGGCCTAGCTTCAAGGGAAGAAACAGACGGGGTGTTCCAAGGAGTCTGACTGTACCAGAGAAAAGTGATTTAATGTTGATAATTTGTATTGTTAAGCCATTAAGTCTCCACCTAATTTCTCATCTAGCATTCATGCTTGACATTAATTAAAGCAAGGAAAGAATGAAAGGTCCAGTGAAAACAGCTTAAAAGTCGAGTTGATGTTGACACAACATGCTGGAGTGCGTTTACGGTAAAACAGGTTACAATAATCAAACCCGTCCTCGAGGAGTTACTAAGCCCAACGCATTGCTAAGGACGATCTAGCGCCTCGGGGCACCGGGGGCAGCGATGGCACCACAGCCACCGTGGCCCTACACAGGGGCACCCCGCGGGAGCTGCTTTAGTCAGTCAGCCGCTCCTCCCGCGGCGCTTTCCCTCCAGCGGGCACCGGCCGCGCCAGCGCGCAGGACGGACAAGGTTACCCCAAAACCTCCCTGGCGCTGCTGACCCCGAGGATGCGCCTGGTAACGGGGTCTGGGGCAGCGGCTGTCGCCCCTCAGGGCCCCGCTTCCCGGCGGAGGGAAGGCTGCTCGGGGCGGGG
>NW_008794911.1:4477735-4546303 GCF_000699145.1 Aptenodytes forsteri
GCTCAGGGCAAGGCTCCTGTCCCTTCCCCAGCCTCTTCCTTCCCTCTGCAGGGGCTCCGCTCTCCTTCAAGTGCTGTTCTATTTTTTTTGCCTTCTGGCCCCACCATAAATCAACCCTCCCTCTCCCGCTGTACCTTTGTGTGTTCCTACTGCCTGTTGCTCTTCTGCATATATCTCTTTTTCTCCAAATGCATCTACAGCTAGAAGAAGTAGCTCGTGGGCTTCTCCCACTTCCCATACGTATCTTCAGTATGGCTGTTTCTCATCTTTCCCTCATTCTCCGTAGCTGCTGGTTCCTTATCTTCTTAAGATTGTGCATCGCCATGTGTTGCGGCTCCTGTTTTCTCTCACGTGTGCCACGTGGTAGACTGTGACCCTTTGCCATGGTAATGGCTTGTAGGTTGTTATATTTGTTTACTTTCCATGTATCTTGGTTATTGTGCATGGTTTTCACCTCTGTTTGCTAGGCAGCACTTAAGATTATCTCAAAGCATTTATTATGCACCTTCGGTTAGTTTTCATGCATGTGTAGTCAAGACAGGAACTCCTGTTTGGAACAATTTTACTCCATGTTATGTTTGTTTTAGATGTGGTTGCTGGTTTCGCTGCCACTTGGTGTCTTCAACTTGTGTCACTTGTCCTGGCTCCCACTTGATGGCCTTCCTCATTTCTAGATGCTCCGCTCTGTGTATGATCTCGCTTGATCTCTTTTCATGCATCTTAGCAATCTTCTTTTTGTCTCTTTCTTCTAGTTAGTATTCCTCTCCTCAATAGTTAAATATGCAATTCTCCATAATCTGTTACGTCACCCGGAGTCCCCAAAAGACATTTTGTTCTTTGTCTCCTAGCACCTCTACGTTCTGGTGAGTGATCCCGCTATTTGAATGGCTTCCCTGACAACCTTAAAGTTTATTCTGATGCAGTTCTTGTAGTTTTTGAGAATAATAGCTGTATTTTCAGGTGCATTTCATTAAGGCCATGTCTACAAAGAGAGGGAAGGTGTCTGCAATATGTAAGGGTCCTGTTTTGGAAACTGCCAGCTGTGGTTGTTAATAATGGGGGATTCTGAGTCAGTTTTCTCTCTTTCTTTCTTTTACTCCTTCTTAAGCATCTGGTGTTAAATACTATGGAATACCATCATATATACAACACAGCAAACACTGCTACCTAAGTTTCACTTTCATGAGCCTAAAAATCTAGGTTTTAATTCCTCAAAGGCAATTTTAGTATATAGTATATAATGTAGGGATACACAATTTTGTTTGTTTCAATTAGTAATGTTCAGATCTGGTATGCAACTCTTTGTTAATATCTTCCACGTCCTTTTTCTAGGGCTGAATCTGTACCTTGCACAATAAGTTTAGCAAAATATAATGTTACTTTTAGCAAGAAAATGTTGTGCTACTTCACACTTCTACTCTACTTCTAATCTTAATGGAGAACTTGAATGACTTGTAATGTGCAAGCAGCAAAAAAAGTTGGTGGAAGTGCAACACAAATGAAAGGAAGTTTTGTTAGTTATAAGTATATGCTAGTTGCTCATAATGTCATTATAGCCAAGACTTGAAGTGTAAATAGTATTAGATGCTTTGCACATGCAGCAGAATGTACCGGTGAGTATAGTAATAGAGTATACAGTGTTGGTGTTGAGCTTCAATAGAAATTTTTAAGCATTGGAAGATGCTGTATAGGTTTACAGGTTCTTCCACACTGTATCCTTTGTCCCTGCTGCTTGCTTCTCCAGCTCTGACCTGTACCTGAAGCTTCAAACAAGATACTGAAGCAGGGTTCTGTCTTGCGGTGACTCACTAGGTTGCTGCAGCAGTTTAAGTTACCTATGAGAAGGGTAACTGGTCTTGTAACGGGGTCAAGGGAAGTGCACAAATCTCAGGTGTGCTGTATCCTACCTTGGATGTCTTAACACAAAGCTGCCTTCTACCATAACGTTTCTATGTGCTGTTTGCATGTTTCTTCAGGTTTTCTGCTATTTTTTAAAACTATGGTTTAATGGAGCTTACTGGTTTTTTTTGTATGTCACTATTGTTTTAGTTGGGATGCCTTTGACTAGAATGCTGTGATTAACTTTTTGTAGTTCTGGTGCTAGTGGTATTATTCCCTGTGCTCAGGTGTTTTTCTTGGCATTTTAGCACAAGAGGGACAGAGTGTGTGTGACAATGGCCTTTGTGGCCATGCCTTTGGACTGTTTCATGATCTTTCGTTCATCAAAACTTGCTTTCCCCTCCTCCTCCCTTCCCCCCCTCCATATTCTTCTTGGTGTTCATTGCTTTGTATCGTGTCCTGATAATCCCTTCTTCCTTCATGTACTTCTGGGGGAGGGAGTACTTCTCCCTTATGCAGGATGTAACTTCTGCATCTGAGATACGGATGCTCAACCATGTTTGTTAACAGTAGTATATCAGGGCTGCCAGATTTTTTCTAAGCATGTCATCTTGTGTTTTGAAAAAATACAGGGAATGACTCCAATGCTTCCTTAAGGCATTAAAGCAGCTTAGGTTTTGATGGGAGAATTGTGGTACCAGCTGCTTGTTGAACCTCGTATGCGATGTCAGAAGCTGATGTTGACCTCAACTGACAAGGTGCAGAAGGCGTTGTGGGAAGTCCTGTAGCTCTCTGGCATGCTTTGATGAAGTCTCTGGCTGCTGGATTTTTCCCTGGGGTTGGAGAGAAATGATAACTTTTTTTGTTTTGTTGCTAGTCTACACTTGCAGGAGTAAGGGTTTTGTGTTTTGTGTTTTTGAGGGCCTTGAGGAAGCCTCTTGGCGTTGTCAGGTAACTGTCATCAGCATTGGCAAGGTGTTAGGTTTGAAGCTGCTCTAGAGTTTTCCAAGATCCATGACTGAGGAAGAGGAGGATCTAATGAAAGCGAATTTTGTTGTGAATGTGGAATGACAGAGGAAGAGTAAGATTTTGACTGTTTTGGCTATTAGAATAACTGTCCTTAGAGCTTGACTTCAAGGAGGGGTTGGCTGAGAAACCTACAAATGTTCACAGAATCACTGAGGTTGGAGGAGACCTCTGGAGGTCATCTTGTCCAACCCCAAAGTGTTAGGGCTGAGCACCTAGATTAAGAAATACCTGATATTTATACAAGGACACAATCTATTTGTTAATCCATCAGATCGAATGGTAGCATAGCATATATAAGAAGTTTTGCATTGTTGTGTTGTTACTATTGCTGTTTTGAACAATTTGGGAATTGCTCTACCTTCCTGTTTCTTTGGTTATTCTTAAATTGATGATGTGATTAACTTGAATGGCTCATTTCAAACATTGCTGTTCTCAAGAAGTTTGACCTAGCAGAATGAGGAGATAAGATAACCTTTGGCTTGAGAAAAGATGACATTTCCATGTCCCCCAAGTGGTTACTGAAGTTGTGTCCAAATGAAGAAAATAGAATCATAAACTCTTGGCAGATCAGATGTAATAATCATTCCAGTAATCACTTCAGTATAGCCAGTTTCAAACTGACAAAGGTATCGGGACCAAATAGTATTAATCTAAAAACTCAGATGAAGTAGCAGAATTAAACCAGAGGCTATGCAGACTCAGTAATAAAATTACCCTGTTACCTGAGAATGAGAACATGCAAATGTGATGTCAATTTTTCGGAAAAATTCCAGGAAGGTCTGGGGAGCTACAAGCTTGTATGGTGGACAAATGAACTGATGAAGTTAATTTTATAATCTCTTACAGCTTTCAATAGCTGATACCTGCATAAATATGATATGCTCTGGATGAATCAACTAGGCATCACTTGAACCTGTGAATCAAACCTGAATCAAATATGCTTTTGATTATGACTGTTTGTATGGCTTCAAGGGAATTACCTGCTCCTCTACTCTTTTTGGCTTGCAGTAAGGAAGGCAATACAGGCCTCTGAATGTCTTTTGAAACTTTGTGATACAGTTCTTGCATACAAAGGATCTTATCAAGAAATTTTTAGGAAACATTGTTTGTGAAGATGTGTTAAAATGCATGAGCTGTGTTGCTAGAATTGGCCTGTGCAGAGCAGTACGTTATGTATCAGTTAGGACCAAGGAATTTCTGAGTTAGCTTTGGCTTCTACTGGTAATTGGATAAGGGAACAGGTTTGTATTGAAAGTTCTGCTGCGCCTGTGCAGTATATGAAAGCAAACATGGAAAGTTTCTCCAAGTGCCTTTCGAGGTAGTAGAAGAGGCCCTGGGAGCTCAGGTTCCTGAGGGAGAGTTAACACATGGGTGGGGCTTGCTGGCCAACACTGTGGATAAATATATAACCCCTGAAAAATGTTGAGAGAGATATTTTCTTCAATATTGGCTTATGCCTTCCTTGTGGCACATGAGATTTATTTTGAACCAGGCTCTAATCCATTCATGTGGCTTTACTGTGGAGAACTAAGAGCATTGTATCCATGTCATTGCTAGGCGATGGGTTTGTTAGATGATGCTGCAGCACAAAGTCAGAACTGCACGTACAGAACCTGATTTTGGTCCTACAGCCTGAGAGACACTGGTATGTTAGTAACTCCAAGAAAGCGCAAGACGTGAAAACCAAGGAGTCAGATTTCTTTGGCTGCAGGAAGCCACAGCCCCTCTAGATGAGCTGGATGTATTTGGCTAATAGGCTCCTTTCAAGAGCACTGAAACAGAGGACCTGTGTGTACCTCGGCAAGTAGCAGGGTCTGACAGGGTTGCGTCTGTAGAATGCAATGTTTGGTGCTGAGGAATTGGTGTCCATACTGTTTGCACTTCAGGGATTTTTTTTTTTTTTTTTTTTTTAAACTAATTCCAGGCTGGCTGCATGGACTAAATGCCCGGTTGTGTCAAAGTGTGCTGTTTGCGCTTCTGGTTTTACATCTTACAGTTCAGTTCTATCCAAAAGGTATCCGGTTCATCTACTCCAGGACTGCTTCATGATACGCAGTCGGTGGGTACAATAAGGAAGTTTGCTTTACATGTCCACTCCTGATCTGCACTAAAAAATTGAGGTAGATGCACCTTTAAGACTATAGTTTATAATAAATGGCTGACGCTGAATTTTACTTCTTGGCATTGCCCTGTAAGAACCTTACCAGGCATGAGCCCCATGACAAATTGTGTGGCTTTTATGGTATTATGAGGCATTATGGGAGACTTAAAATTCTCAGTAATAGGTTTTTGCATAGTCTGTTTTATGCAAGTGCATTGACTGATGACATGCAGCGTGTACATCACTGCAGTTCTGAAGTTGTGAATTCCTATGTTATATAAGTAAAGTTCTTGGACATAAATTCAGTAACCTGTTTTTCGGAAAGAATGGCAATCTCTGAAGCTGTCAGTGTTATATCATCTGGCACTGCCATAGTTCTGGCTTTGAATGGGTCATTGTCCAGGAAAAAAAAAATCTAAATAAAACTATTTTTGCTGTAGAGCTTTTTGCGCACTTTGAGTACACAGAGTGGTCCCCTCAAGTGGTAAGAGACTTGTGAGGGAGAGCTGTATCTATTCAAGGAATGCTCTCAAGTCCTCAGCGAGAACAGCCTACCTGTACCCATACAGATCTTCTGTCTTGCCTGGCAGGCAAGGTGCACATAAGGAGGACAAGGAAGGGGAAATAAGGAGGGATAGCCCAGAAACTCAGCAGTTTGTTTCTTCTTCCCAGTTACAAGCTGGATCACACTCCAAAGACTTATTTTGGTTGCTCTTCTAACACTTAAGGCTGTTCTCCTCCTTGCTGCTTTTTAAGGTTAACATATGTGGGTGCAGTGTTACTAAAATCATGGAGTGTGCATCATCTGCAAATGTTTTAGAGAAAGTCTAGGTTGGTAATACTGCTTTGGTCTTCCAAGCTTTGGAAGTATTTTATCTAGTGAGATAGAGCTTCACACACATGCAATTACGACATCACTTTTTCAGATGATTGTGTCAAAATTATGAGCTGTAGGCTTTTCTTGCTTTGTTTTGTAAGATTATTTTGCTTTTGCATGACAAATAGGGTATTTGCTGTGACCTTCGAAAGTCTTGTGCCGTTAAGTGACGTGGAGCCATGTAGCAGCTTGATATCTCAGTTATTCATGTTTGAGGAATCAAGTTGTTGGGCTAGTGATTAAACATCATGTCTAACGTTCTAAACATGTTTCAAGATTGTTTTCTACTTCTTGTTCAAAATATACATTAAGCAGGTCCAGTAGTTTTGGAAGGTGTTAGGTTTTAATGCATTGCCAATAGCAACACCATAGTTCTCAGTTGGAAAGATGAAATATGTTTCAACTTTCTTGCTCCAAACTGTCAAAAATAATTAACTTCTGTAATATATAACTAGGTGATAGTAGTAGCAGACCTTTATTTGGACAGTGAGGGATCTTAGTAATTCCTGAAACTGTACATTTCTTTTTAAGTGATGGATGAGGGAGGGGTTCTTCAAAATTGTTTTTTTGACTTTAAGAATTGGCTCCTGTTATGGCAGTTACAGCCAAAAAAGCCCCCCAAAGCCCCAAAATATACTATCAACATTGAGGCAGTAGACTCCATTGCACTAGTTCAAACAAAAATAGCATTAGAAAATACAGATTTGTTTCTAGTGGCTTTAGCTGTAATCTCAGTTCATTCTATAAAAGTAATTGTGTGTTTTTTCTCAGTATGTTATTGAGACATAATTCTGCATCCCTTCATGGTTTTAAGCTTCATATTTGAGTCTGTTACTTATAAGTTATACATGGAAGTGAGATTTCCAGCAGTTCTGGAAACTGCTTTTCATAAAAAATGTAAATTATTAAAATTGTGTGAAGTCATTGTTGAGATTATTCACTTGGATCCTACAGAACAAAGTTCTTCCGGACTATAGAATAGTTTAATTGCTCACAAGGGTCACCACAGAGAAGCACTTATGATAACTGCTCAGATTTGTAACTGAGGATGGTGCAAGATATGGGTTTTCATGTGTGTGTGTTGTTTTTGTTTTGCCTTTTTTTAACAGTGCTGAACTTCCAGGTAAGCTGTTGATACATAATGTTATCCATTCTGTAAGTGCCCTGACACATATCATGTATGCATAATGTTCCCTGATGGTTTTGTTCACAATTGCTGCATTTAAAAACGATCGAGACATCTAGACTTGTAAAACTTGTATTTTCCATAAAAATGGGTTTTCTGTATTGTTTCCTATTAAATTTCTGCTTGGATGTTGTCCAAGGAAATCCAGGGTTTTTTTGCTTTCATTGTAGCTCCTTTCTTAAAGACACAAAAGTGTTTCAGAATCTACCATTACAAGTAGCTTTAAAGACATTTACTGTTAACTTTCCCTGACAATTCATTCATATAATACTTTCTTGATTTCTTTCAGATTATATTTTTCTTTTTTCTTGATGTGTAGAAGGACATATATCAATAGGAAACTACTATGTTTGGGAACCCAAGGGAACTAACAGTATGCAAAGTGCTGTGAAAAGGATAAAACAAGCAGTCTTGATTTTTTTTTTTTTCCCTTCTTTTCCCCTGTCTGCAGCAGCAATAATGTTTCAGCTCTTCCTCTCTATACTTCCCACTTCACTAATCCTTTAAGGATGTATCCATAATAGCTTGATCTTCAAATTGCAGAAATAAAAAATGGGCTATTTTTCTTCCTAGAAGTTCTGTGTTTGACCTGTAATTCATTGAAGGGAGTGACCAATTTCTTGGTGAGGAATGGTAGGTAACCTGTGCTGGTGGCCTCTGGTGCTTACACAAGGCTGAAAGTTTTATGCTTGTTTCAAATTCATCTCCTTTGCTGAAGTTCTCATGTATGCACCTATGTTGGTATCTAAAACAGCCACATAATTAATCTAACACTGAGTTTTGTAAATGACTTCCCAGTGGGCTTTTTACTACTTGACTGCTGTGGATTGTGGTCGTCATGTTTGTAAAGTTGTGTAAAGAAAAATCTTAGAGGCAGCCTTAATTTCATTCTGTTGAATGATAAACCTTTTGTGCTCCATCTAGAGTAATTTTACAATTAACACTAACACAGTTTTCTAATCAGATCTAGAGAAAACTATAGCTTTAAGGGAGATATTTGGAGGTATCTGTGGTGCTATTTTAAATTTAAGCACTTGGTAA
Organism: Aptenodytes forsteri; assembly: GCF_000699145.1. Classification (NCBI taxonomy): domain Eukaryota; kingdom Metazoa; phylum Chordata; class Aves; order Sphenisciformes; family Spheniscidae; genus Aptenodytes; species Aptenodytes forsteri. The sequence continues at coordinate 4,485,809 of NW_008794911.1, forward strand.
AATTTAAAAAATAAAATGAAAATTCAGCACATAAAACGTTCCTTAGTTGGATTGGTGCTCCTTGTGTTCTCAGCAGAGCCAGTAACAAAGAGCCTGTGGTGCTGTTGCACAGCTGAGCCAGTAAGAATGAGAGTATAAGCGGTAACAAAGGGTTTTTCATCTATGAGAATAGGTCTGATATTAAAATGAATAAAAGGAGGAAACTAATGTATATCTGAAATGTTTTGGTTTTCCACAGCATCCTAGTGGGCTAACTAAATTCATGGGGCATATGAAAACCTGCAGTTTTGCTTTTGATTTGCTTGTTCGTGTTCATGCTTTTGCTTAGCCGTATGCTGTGTCCATTAAAAGTCGTCTTCTCTCAATTTTGGGTTGCTAAACAGTAGTGTATTTTTTTTTCCTGCAGTTTAAAATTGTTTTTCCCTAAATTATGAGGAGATTTGGGGTTTCTGGGTTCCTTTTGCTTCTTGTTTGTTTGTCTGTCAGCCTGGTTTAGATGTTACTAGCTCTGTATAACAGTGATTTGTAAACAATCTTATGTATGTGGCAATGTGTTGTACACATGGTGTATGTTACAGTTATGCAAACAATAACACAGTTTGAATGTAACACTTTAAAGCAGGGTTGTGTATTACTGGGCTCTCATCTGATGGATTGCTTAAGTGCAAATTTCTTAAATGACCTGGCTCGCAGGCCTTACAAACTGTTCTTGATGTCAAACAAACAAGTGGTGGAATGAAAAGAGAAGAAAATTCATAAGCAGTCCATCATCTCTGCTAGATCTGAAATTCTTCCTCCTCAGTGTTAACGTGGAAAGCTTGCGGAGAAAACCAGAAGATGCATAGGAGCTGTTGAAATAAAGTCACTCCGCTATCTTTCTCTGACTAAAGAGAGAAGGAAGAACTGGGGGAGTCTTGCTTTTATACAGAGACTGTAATTCTGAAATGCTGCTGTCTCCAGCACTGTAAAGTGCTTTTGCTTGTTGAAGGAAGCATTCAGTGCTGATGAGGACATGAGAAAGCCATGAAGTAGCCTTATTGCACTGATTTGGAGTGAATAGCTTCTCCTTTAAGGGGCAATAATTTTTACCTACACTTGAAAATATTGCGAATGATTCTGTAGTCTGATTGATCAATGTTTTGTTAAATTTCAAACTGATTTAGACTAGCTTTTATATTTAATAATCACCATTTCATAGTCATTGATTCCTACAGTGTTCTTTTATGGGATATAAATGCTGTAATGGGAGAGTAGAAGAGCTGTATGCCACTTAATTTTGTGACAGTTTACAATCATATTAGTAATTGCTTTACTGGACATTGTGTCTAACAGTGGCTACTACAATGTTACAGTAGGAAAAAAAAAAGTCTGTAAAATTTCATCCGATATGGAAGTCTCTTCCCATTTCCTATTAGGAATTATTAAAAATCTTATTCAATGGAAAGGAAATCTTATTCAATTCAAGCACTTCTTTCAGTTGATTAAAAATTTGAAATAAACTTGTTGTCCAACCTGAGTCTACCTATCTGTTGAATAGAAAGTATTTCTTCTGTCAATTTGTAGCCTGTGTGGTTTGTAGTTTCTGTTCTACTGAATATTTTCCTCTTTATATTTCTGCTCCAGTAGCTTTTCAACACTACAAGCTAACATTCAAAACAAAATAGCAAATTTGAATGTTGGACTGTATCTGTTGAGAATAGTATTTCAACAGTTGAAATACAGATTGAGGGTATCAGCCAGTCAGTTGTCTCTTGCAACTTACAATGGTGAAAGAACAAACCTCTTTTGTACATAAGGTAGGTACTACATTTAAAAATTAGGTATAACTGACTTACATTCATGTTCAGTTACACAGTACAGAGTTCCCATGCTGGAGTGCACCAGTAGTCCATTTAGTAAATCTTCTTGGTCTTTTGTGTTTTCTGGTGGAGTAATACTAGGTGCTTAACCAGAAAGCTGTGTTAATTTTGAGGGGGGGGAAAAAAAAAGCAATCCTCTGTGGACAGATAGAGACTAACCTATCAATGAGTTACTGACTTGATAATTTCCTCAATCATGATGATTTATGCCTTTCACACACTGATACTTACCTTTCTTACCTACAAATGGATATGATTTATAGACACCTTAATTTTCAGGTGGAGGTGCAGACCACTGGTTAGTGAACTTAGATTTAAGGACAATAGCTGAAGTAGATCAGTAGCTTACTGGTTTCCAGGGCCCTGTGATTCATTGGTTGAAAATCACTATCTATCTCCGTGTAGTTAGATATTCTTTTGATCGCTGTCTCTCTGCGGTTAGATATTCTTTTGGTCACTGGAGATACCTATTCTGTTTTCTTTTTAAATTGTTCTCTTTTCCTCAGTGGTGTCATGCAGTATGGCTTCTGAAGAGGATTTATTTTTTGGTAATCATGTATCGGTTAAAAAAAAAATCACATTATTTCTTAAATGTTATTTGCAACACTAAACACAGTTGCTCGTCTTGATTGCAAATGTTTAATAATAGTCTAGTATTGTGTCGCAAGCAATGGATCCGGGTGTCTGTGAGGGCCTGTTTCCATTCCCTAGTCATCTTGGTCTCCAGTTCGGGCACCCCTCCATGTCATCCACAAGCTCCTTGGATGCCTTCAAGGAGTGCTGGATGCTGTCAGTGTGCTCAGGCTGGTTTCCACCCTGGTTTCTTATTATTTATATACTTCTGTATAACCCTTGCACTTCTTTCTTAAATAAAAATAATAAAGCCAGTGGCAATAGATGGTGTTATTTGGGGAGAGCATGTGAACCTAGCCATGTTTTGCAGTCCATTGTACCTCTCAGCCTCCACACTTTTTGATCAGTAATGTTAAAAGGTGCGTTCCTGGTGGTGCCTTTCAGTCAGCTGGTGCTGTACAGTGCGTTTGGAGAACTGTCAGCAATGTGTCTTGGATCACTTAATGATTTGTAATTGCCAGCTCCAAGCTCTGCTCTGTGTAGGCAGCATTTAAGGCGACAGTCTTACCTGCGCTGAATCTTCTCTCACTTTTTTGCCAGATCACTTGGTTTTGCATTCCCTCGCCAGTGTCTGGTATCTACCCAAAACATATAGTGTCACCTATGAACTGTGAGATTTCACTGCATGCTCTACTCTTCAGGTTGTCATTGAAAGTGCTGAATAAAGCCACTCCCAGCACCAATCCCCCAGCAGGAGACCTTTCAGCTGCCTATTCTCTGCCCTGAAAACTGGCCGTTAAACCTTGCTTTTTGTATCCTGTTCATTAATTTTCTATTTGTAAGACTCTCTCCTCCCATCCTGTGGCAAGTTAGTTTCTTTGATAACCTTTGGTGTGGAACCTTGAGCTTCTTCAAAATTGGGCTGTACTGTGTCTACTGGACCTCCTCTCTCTAGCCTTAGTGATGCACTCCGATGACTTGGGTGGGTTGGTGAGGCAGGGTTTCTCTTTGCAGAAGCCATGCAACATCTTTTCCAACAGACCACGTTTATCCCTGTCTACAGTGACTTTATTTTTATAGCCCCTACTGGCTTTAGTAAGGATGGATGACAAACTTTCTGGTCTGTAATTTCCAGGATCTCTTCTGTGTGTGGTGTTTTGTGGGTTTTTGTGTGTGTGTGTCAGTCAGTCACACTGGCAGCCTGCCACCTCCCTGGTGGCAGTTTTTTTGCAGTACTGGGTTCCGTTCCTCACGTGCAGGTCTGCAGCTTTGTATATAAATTTCATTCAGCAATCTCAGGTGAAAGCCATGGTCCTAGTGACTTCTTAGCGTCTAATTTGTCTGTTTGGAGTATTATGTTTGTATATTTATTTCAAGTTGAATTAGCTTCTCTTGACCTGTCTACTGCAAATAATGTGTTGGTGTGGGAATCTCTTGAACATCTCCAACAGGAAAACCTCATTAAATAAATTATTAAATTGTACAGCCATAGCTTTATTCCTGAATGAAACTTTTCATAGTTTCATCATCAAGCAGTCTGTAGCTAGCATCCTGTATTTGATTACATTTAAAGAAATAAAAGGGTTTTGAAAATCAAATAAATTGCCACTCTAGTTTGCTTGGACAAATACAAAAGTCCGTATTAACAAGTTAGAAAGAAGTAGTCAACACAGTTTTTTTTAGTTACACATTCCATGAATTCTGTTGGAACTGGCACAAAATCCACCATGTTGCTGTTTGTAGTTACTGATCATTAGAAGGAAGAATACCTGCTGTTACGCAGCTTTCCTGTTCTACTAACTGCTACACATGTATGATTAAGCACATTTTCTTAGGAGCTCAGGCCTTTAACTGAGGTATCCAGGAGGAGTGCAGGACTGTATCGTCTGCTTCTGGTCACTTTGCTTTAGTAACTAGCATTAACTCTGTAACATCTCAGTCTTGGACAATAGTTCTCTTTTCAGAAGGTAAAATGGAGGGCTTGGGTTTGTATTACTATTTGAATTAAGACTTAAGCAGAGTTGGTATGTGGTCGTCGTCCCCCCCCCGCCCCCACCCCCCTTTTGACTTATGGTACCTTTATACTATAGCAATTCTGTGGATTTTTTAATTCCCCAGCATGGTTCTTGCTGTGATGTACTTAAGTTTATTGTTTTGGAAACAATGAGATTATTTTTCTCTGGTTATCCTAATTTTGATGGTACCACTGACTAGCAATATCTTTGCTCATTCTTATTGATTTAAGCAAGATTTTGGTATTGCTTTATTTCAGTTATATAAATCACTGTGAAAACCAATTTTTATGTTTTCTATCAAATGCTTTGTGAGGAGAAAGACATGACAGGGTTTTATGAAATGCCCTCACTTGTAAAAGCTTTTAAAGATAGAAACGTGCCAAAATAAATTTTTGCAGCAGGGAACTTGTTTGAAATGCAGGAACTTTAAGTGAACATATTAAAGCTAAAAGTTGTATTGAATAAAATGTGTTGAATTTCTAGGTTTTAGTACAGTTCTTCAGCGTACAATCTATTTTCTTTTTCTGCTAAATAGAGTTGATCTGTTTATTGTTCAGGGACCAGATAAACTCATACTTCTAGGTACTATCTAAAGTAATTAAACTCTGTATCTAATCCTTCCTGTTGCTTCCATGCTGTGCATGCGCCTTGACTAACATCAAGAGATGCGAATTTAGGGTAGACTTGGCTCTTTGCTAATATCTACATATCCGAAGTGATGCACTGAGAAATCAAGTTCGAGAATCCAAAGAAACAGTAGCTAGAAAAAAGTATGGGGTAATGAAAGACTAAATCAGACTGCATTTTCTGGGAAGTCTAGTTTTGTAGGTACGATGTATTGGGTGCAGAGTTCAGATGGACAATTTCATAGGAGAGGTGTTGGTGGTGAATATTTCCTATTTTGAGCTACCTTAACAGTTGGACCTGGGATCATCCTGTGTAGGCTCCGATTTGCCATAGTGCGACAGCAAATTCTAATATATAGGTGCAATTAAACATTATTTAGTGTTGCAGCTGATTTTTGTCACACGTCTTCGCTTTATCTTGACTTTTGGGTAAAACCATAATGTTTAATTCTATCAGTCTCTGAAGTTGTAAGTATTAGTAGACTGTATTTAAATCCAAAATGTTTAGTAATACTACATTCTCCCTATAAAAGGGATAGAGTTAGAGAGAAATGCATTTGAAGTAAAAATCATACCCTAACAATAGAGAACTTTAATCTTGATATTACACTTCCTATTTTAAACCATGATGTTTTAAAGTTTTCAGTACCAAACATTTGTTTGCATTCGTTTTGTAGTATTTGAAGTCTAGAAAATAAATTGGGACGCTATTTTTGTTTAAAAAGCGCTCTTGCATAGATTGCCATTTTGCATTGCAGCATGTCGACTTCTCTTATAAACGTATTTGTGAATATAAACACTGCTTAACATTGAATGTGGATATCCATATTTTCTTTCTAAGATACAATTTCATTTGTCTTCTATGTGTTTGCCTTCCTCAAAGTTCAGATTTTTAACAAAAAAAAAATTACATTTTTTAAAGAAAACTTGTCTGGTATTTAGAGAACTGTTAACAGGGGCATGGTATCTTCTCAAATTTCTGACCTAAAGAAAGCAGAAGGCTGTAAAATGCGAGTTTCTTCACTTCTGGAATATGTAAGATGCATTCCCATAGCTTCTGTGCTTTTTTCTAACAGATTAACTTGAAGACACTGTCATTGAATTAACAGTATCCCATTATTATCAGGGTATTGGTTATCCTGTCTGCTGTCATGAGATATGAGAGCCTTACATGACAGCTGGTTAGACGTGATCAGATTGATACTATGGCCAAGAAAGACAGTACTAGACTAGGTTGGTTTCTGAAATTGATTTCTCAGTCAAGATAGAATTGTATCTTGATCAGGTATTCAATATTTTGCAGTCCAGGTAAGACAAATATACAGAATATTTCCCATTCCAGCTGCAAGAGTAGAACTTGCTATTAGCATAAAACCCAACACCCCCCTCAACTTGCACAAGGGTTGCTTGTGGAGTCCCAGACTGTTTGGCTGCAAGCCTTAAAGAAGTACATATATTGCAGTCATTTCCATTCTTCACCTGAGTATCAGATTCACAGGGCAATTTAGTAAGATAATTATTTTGATTATTTTTAAGGGGTAGCTTGCTCAAACAGAGGTGCCTTTTGGACACTCCACTGGCAGGGGGTGGGTGGATAAAAAAAAATCCACACACAAAAAAACCCCCACCACTCCACAAAAAATTTCTATTAATGGATTTAGGCATGAAGGTAAGAATGCCTAAAGGGATGGTATCTGGTATAAGTTGGCAAAGCTGGAAAATAATGATTAAACTCTCGTGGTAAAAACTTGGCCTTTTGTCCAGTTATATAATGAAACCAGTATGCCATTTAAAGATGAGATGGTATGAGTCCTGAAATGGTGGTCAAAAGAAGAAGGAAAGACTCCCTGAAGGACATTGATCGCTCAGATACCCTAAGAATACAACATGAAAGAAAACCAGTGTTGTGAAATGTGGGAATTAACTGATTTCTGCCCCCCGCCCCCATTTGCTGTTTTTTTTGTGTGACTAAATTAATATACAAGTTGCTAACTTCTGTGCTAGGCTATGGTAAGAGTATTTGAGATAATTGTCCAGTCCAGAAAATGCTGTTCTGACTCTCAGCCTGATGGTTGTGCTCTGGGATCTATTGAATGTCATACACCAGCAGTGGGCACCTTGAAAACAGGACTCATTTTCACAAGCTTCTGTCTTGTAATGACTTGGTTAAGGAAAAACATCATGACGAGGTGAAAAAATACTCTAGATGAGTTATACTAGTGTAAAATCTATCACTTGGTCAAGTGATATACAGTGTGGGATAGCACTTTGCCGAGTCCCAACATGCTGTTGAGAGCAAGGAAAGCAGGAGAATCTAGTGGAGCCAGCATGTGCTTGGAATGGCTGGTTACTCCAGGGAAGTTTCTTACGGTCATTCTTGCCGATTTGCCTGACAGGCTTGAGCTCTTCTGTATTAAATTTTTAAGGTAAATATTGAATTGGTGATTTTAGCAAGAATGATTGCATGTGCTCTGGTATAAATGTTCTAAAATTGTGTTTCGTTTCAAGCATCAGTAATCTGGAAAATGTACTGCAGTTGCTAATACAGCCCAAGGAAAGGAGCCAATCTTCAAGATTGATCTTCAAGATTGATCTTCAAGAAGATCTTGCTGACCTTCTGATGATGTTTTAGGTTGCATCTTGCTTATTATGCTGTCCTTTGATTTCTGTTTGTCCAACCTAAGTTGGACCTTGGTAGTTTTATTTGGATAAAGTGTGAAAGCCTACCCCATTTTCTAACAAAGCCGGGTCCAGACAATGTTTCGGATGAGTTGATCTTTAATTTCTAGGCCATAGCCTTCCTTCTGGAGTCCCAGGGATATTCCCATCTTGACAAAGGAGGGCAAAGGCAGGTTTCCTTCCAGCTACTACTAGAATAAATACCTGTGGCCCAAAAAAGGAAGCAGATGCTTGCTATAGACTTCCTGCATATTTTGTTTTAGTTGCTCTTCGTTATTTCCTTTACCCAGAAAAGATGCAAACAAATCCTCAAAATAAATGACCTATGCTGATTTTTTTCTTCTTCAGTTTCTTCATTCCTCTCTGGACTTCATAGCAGATCTGTTTGGACCTGCCTACCAGGGCTTCATTTTCTAGACGAGTATTTGGCAACAGGTTTACAGTTTTAACTAGCCATTAGCTCACTGGGCATCCTGGAATTTTTTTTTTCCTTTTTGCCCCCAAACTAAATCCCTGTCTTCAAGCTGTCAATCCTAGAATAATGATGGAGAACGAGACAGTTACCTAAATGACTTCTTGTTCTTTGCTATGCCTAAAGCTTCATTTTTCACCAAGACAGCATTGTTGCTGGGACTGCAGTGAGTGATTTTCTTTAATGAGGGCAGTATATAGGATCCCTGGTGGCCACAGCTGAGAAGTGCTGAGCTGACTGTGATGCTTGAGTATTGTTAGGGCTTTGTAAATATGTCTTAGGAACCTTCTGCATTGCAGTTCACGGTCCATGCAGCTTCTGGAGCTAATAATTATTCTCTCTTCTTTGATGACACTTTCCATGGCTTTTGTGCTAGGTTTTTTTTCCTGTTCTAATTTTCAGAGGCTGAAGGAGTGAACAGTCTGACAGTCCTCTCTGTTCTGCTTGAGTATATACTGTACTTTGTCTTCTGATTCCTCTTTTTCCTTTTTTTGTCCCCTCAGGGATACTATACAGGGATATCTGTAACTTTTAAAGCACTCGTGCTCTGGTTACTTTTTCTTATCAGTATATTCGATACATCCTTTTGAGAGATCTGCAATCAGCTTGAACTACATGTAATCATGTTCGGGAAGAAAAACTAAGGAAATTTTTTTTTTTTTTTTTTAAAATCTCCAGTGTCTTCTACTTCTGTTTGTCACTCTCAATCTTGGAGGTCATCTTTTCTCTTTATTGTGTGGTTGGGTGGTTTGTTTTTAGATGTGTTCCTGCTGCCATCAAATTTTACTGTGGCTTTCGCTGCTCATCATAAATTCAGTCCTTTCTTTCAGCTCAGGAGCTAAAGTGGTTGTATGCACCCTGGTTAACTTACATTTCAATTACTTCAGGAACAGCCTCTTTGTCTAATCCCTATGCTTTCTGTAACTAAAATGACTGTCTAAAATTGGTTTTGGTTTTTCAGTTGGACCTCGAGATTGAATTGCCAAGCAACAGGCAGTTAGTGTTGCTGTGAGCTTAAAGCTGCATGTAGCTTTAGGCTGCATGTTATAGTCCCTCTGTATATTGCCTTTTTTTATTCTTGCTTTTTTTTTTTCAATCCTCACATACTTTAGTTATTGGTGGGTGGTTTGTTTTTTGGTTTTTTTTCTTTGCTTGTTCACTGATTTCTAGGCCCTTTCTGTTCAGTTTTTGGTCTCTTCTTACTCGTGTCACTTCTGAAGATCCATTCTTACTTATACATGTCAGTTTCAGTCCTATTCTTCCTTTCCTAGCATTGCAGAAGAAATAATTGTCCTAAGTTTCATAATATATACTTCTATTATTTGTGGCTTTCTCCAGTCATTCTTGAACAAATGTTTGATGTGGTCTCAATTTCAATATGTAGGTGTTATACCAATGATTATTTTGAAGGAGGATTTTTCACAACCGTGTCTGAAAATTGCTGGTCTAGAAACGAAGTGTCTTTGGATGAGCAGGCTGGGTTCCGGGGCCAAGCAAACACAGAAGTCAGATCCTTCAGACTGACCTTTTCCAGCAGGGAAGTTTGGCTCTCTGGAGGTTGCTTTCCCAATGGCAAAGTTTTAGCAGACTGCTTTGTGTGAGCCTGCTTTTCAGCAGAGAGCTGGCTCTGCTCAGTTAGAAGTAGGTAAGTGGCCACCCAGTACTTAGCGCAGATTTAATCTGCACGCTGGTAGAGACAGGACTTGATAGAAATAGTTCAATAGTTCTTTCCTTACCAGTGAAGTATTGATAAGATGTAAAATATCTCTCATATAGAGAATATTATTTTTTCTGTTCATTTTAATCTGATAACTATTCCTTTTTCCATTTTTAAATTTCTGTAACAGAAGTTGAATTCTTAAGCTCCATTGCATGTGCCAGTCACTATTCTGTCTTAACAAGACAACACGAAGAAGTCTTTGTACTTTACCTTCTGCCATGGACAAAATACCCAATTGGAAAAACTACTGAAGAGAGAGTATGGTGAAATAAGGTTGTGTGCATGGAAGAGCAGGTAGAAGCAGTTAATGCAATTTCACTGTATGTATGCTAGGAGGTTTATTTTAGAGGTATTCCTAGTCATGGTGAAGACCTTATGGGATTTCTGTAATTTGAAGCATTGTATGTGGGAGTGATGGGTGACTGTGGGAGTAGTTGTACCATAAGTCACTCAAGGGGGTGAAATTGAAATAATCAAGGTCGTGCAGCCTGGCTCCATTCTGCTGTTACTTTATTAGTTCTTTTTCCTATTTATTTGATCTAGACAAACCCTCCCAGTTTTTTGGTGTGTTGTGTGCTTGTTTTCCTGTAGGTCACTTTTGATCGTAGAGCATTAAGACTTCTCCTGACATAACAAATGTCCACAGTTGATTACAGCTGTGGAGCACAAAGGGAGAGACTGACATAGCTGCATACTTGCTGCATTAGACACTGCCGAAGAGATGGGCTGCTGTTTTGCCCTTTCTTTTGAGATACTGCCAATAGGCAGCACTAAGTCTGAGGAGACGTTTGTGCTGTTCCTTCTAATTATGTTATGGAATTCGTCCTAATTGCCAAATTCAATATTTTTGAAGTGTTAAGCATTACACATATTGCTTAAAAATTCTTTTATTGTGATGCCTTTTTGTTCTAAAAATAATGTTGGGGAATATGGATGTAGATTTTTATTCTGTGCAATTTGAAGTAAAAATGAACCTTACAAAATGAGATTTGAAACCATTGCTGAATTTATTGTGTGAGGCTTTGTAGTGTTCTGGAGTAGATATACCAGAACTTCAATGAAAACATCTGTAAAGATTTTCAGTAGTCAGTATTTATAGTTGTCTCTATACTATACTGATAATTTAATCTGATTATTGAGATTTTACATTTTTAAGTTCAGCCTTGGTTTCTTACCACTTGATGGCAGTGAAGGAGCTAGTGTTGCCAGGCAAAGGTTCAGGGCAAGAACCCATTATGAATAACAAAAGAGGAGGTACAAAGGAAGCCTCTGACATTTAATATTGTTCACATTTCTAGGTGATATTACATATACCACAAATGACAGTAGAGGAAGAAAAGCCTCTAGATGGAGCTTCAGTACTTCCAATGGGGGAGAGATTTTTATACTCAAGTGGTTTGCTCCTATTTATAATAATTATTTTAAACAACAACTTTCCCATTTAGGAATGGAATGATACCAGACATAATCAATAAGTAGTATCAGTGCTTCTGCTATTATAAACATACTATACGTCCTGAAGAGCATGCAATTCTGACATTTTTCTCACACCTTCTGTTCAAGACCTACAGCTTCTCAACATTCTTAGGAATTCTCAGGTATTGTTAGAAATGTGCGATGTAGATTAAGGATCAGCATAATTATTCAAGCTTTTTTTTTAAAAAAAGATAATTGGATTTTACTGGTGGACCAAAAAGAGAAACTTGAAAAATACTGTTCAAATTGGAAACTGCCCTGCAGTATTTACTGTTTTGCATGGTCTAGTCCCAGTGAAGTGTTTGTTGTAACATCAAATATGGCAATGCACGGATGTGTGTTTGAGGCACTTTATTAGTGGAGGTTCTTTTGCACTTCCTACACCCATGTACACCTCTTGCCAAGCTGGTATGGGGAAATGAACCATATAATGGCCCTGCTATAGTAATTGGCTCCACATGGGTGGACTCTAGAGCACAGACAAAACCTTATTTGAAGTAATTGGCGCTTTGTGTAGGTACAAGGGTCTGTACATGCAGATTTATTTTGGATCCTGGGTCAAACCTTGGCATTAGTAAAGGTTTCAATTTCATGCAGCGTCTTTGACATGTAAGTGATTTTGAATGAGTATCAAAAACATCCATGCAGATGATAGCAAGCAACTTGATTGAACTTGTTTGTTAAAAATACACATAGCTAATATTTTGCAGTTATATTTTTGATTGAATACTAAATAAAGAACTTGGCTTCTTAAGTTTTGTGAATGTTTAGCCTGTTACTAATTTTAGAAAATATTGAAAAAGCAAATTATAAGTTTGCATAATTATTAAATATCTTAATCATTAGCAGCATTATTCTAGTTCTGTAATAGGCAGTACTACATAAACTCACAGTTGAAAATAAGTGAAAATTTACTGGAGTTATCAAATATTTACTTTGGTTTCAGATGCCATTCTTATTTTTAAAGAGCATTCTTATTTTTAAAAAGCATTCTTATTTTTAAAAAGCAGTTAGGCGCATTATTTCTAGTATTAGCTGGCATCTCAGCCTAATTGACGGATTGCTGTTGCTGGTTTAATATAATGGCAGACAGAGCATACTTACTGGGCAAAATTCGAGTTTATCTTATCAAGTAAGTATCAAATACATATTCTGTCTAGTGGTAAAAAGAAAGGGTTAGAAGGCAGGGTTGAAGATAGTATAGTATTTAGAATGATCGCTTCAGCCAGTGGAGACTCATTTGCTGGAAATGCCCGTGTGAGATTGTAGCATTTCTTCATCTGTGGCATTAGTTCATCGTGTGGCATAAAATGGTATTGAAATTAGTTTCTTGTCAATGCTATTTTGAGTAAGATTTGTTAGAAAACAATGAAATTTTACTTCATTACGTGATGTGGGTTGGCTGCATTTATTTCAACGTCAGTGGAAAATCTTAGCTACTGTGGTGCAATACAATTTTAAGAGAACCTAGTGCAAGCTTTTCCAGCTGCTACTATTCGATTTAGGGGAATTTGAAATTTGAAAGGTAAAAAGAAAATTATCACAGCATTTGGAACATGAAATCAATTTGGTTTAGGAAGTTAGTGTTAATCTTGCTCTGTTTGCTTGCCAGGCTGAACAGCATAATTGCCAAAAATCAGATATGGGAAAAATACATTCATTTGTGCAAAATAAATTTTATTCTTCTAGGTGATTGTCAAGAATTTTAGTAAATGTAACTTTAAAAAAATCTGTTTTAGTTGTTGTTTGTTTTTTTTTTCCCCCGAGACATAAACTTACCTAGCAGCTGGGCAATTTATTCATTCAGGGATTTATGTTATATGACTTCATACAATTGTTAAATCTTGTCTTCAAGAAATTACTTTTTATAAAAGGGGGAAAAAAAAGGCTCTGGGTGTAATGCAACTCTCACACTTCCTGGAGGGTAACTAGTTTGTACTAAATAGTTTCTGTATTAATCAGTGCAGTAGTGGCAATTCCCCAGAAGCAATGTGTTATTTTTATTTCTCCTTATCTGGTTAAGAGTTGCAGATAATAGTAAAGGTCTCAATTTCTAGGTTTCATCTCTGTTAAAGTCAGCAAATTCATATTGATCTTCTAAAAATCCTTTGGCTTTTTTCTTTTACTGTGCTAACACTTGGGGTCATTTTTGCCCTGACATTCTCTCTTTGTTATATCTTGATATTAACTTTATCATTAAAACTTTGAGGTTCTTTGGCATTAAAAAAACGTTGATGGCATTTTATTTATCCTTGACTGCTGAGCAAATCTCAAACAGTTACTTCCTGTTTGGGTTGAAGGAACAAGTGAATTCTTGGAAAAGGCATAAAATTGCACAAATTAGCAACCAATATATGGAGTAAATTTCCTTGAATATTCCTAGATTCACTACTGATGTGTATTTTGAACAAAGAATTAATTCCATATCTGTAGGCAATACTTAACTTTGTCATTTAAAAGTAAAAATGCCCTACCAGAACTGAAGACTTGATACTATTGTGGAGTTCATTTTTACCTTAGCTTAGTTTTTAATAGTGATGGAACAGATTCACTAATTATAACTACTGAATTAGTGAAAATAACCAGAAGTTTCCCTTCTGTGGAGAGATCTTCTAAACAATTTTATTTTAGTTTATTAGAATCATAGAAACATAGGAAAAAAGCTGATAAAACCGATCATATAAAACGGTGTAATGATTAGCACTTCTTGTTGTAATGTTTAGTGAGAGCAGAATAAATAAGTATGAAGAAAATAAAATTGCTCATAGAATTAAGTCTTCATGTTTTTGTTTTATTTTGCCGTAAGAGAGCCTTTCAAAATTGGAATTTCATTGTGTTGCAACTCATTAATGCAGTGAGCAGCAAGGTTTTTTTTGTGTGCCCTTATTCGATACCTAAATTTCAGACTCAATTAAAGATTTCTGGAGACTCATTCAGTAAAGAAAGCAAAAAAAAATTTCCTCTTTTGTTGTTTTATCACTTAAGCTTTTTTACTTCTTGTGTCTGGTTTTATTTGTACCTCCTGTTAATAGTAACAATTAACTGAACAAATATTCTTGACTTGTCTTTTAAAAATATTTTTCTTTTCACTTTTTTGGTATAAATATTGATCTAGAAATATGGAAACTAATTATAGTTGTATCTTGGTGGATCATATCCCAATTTCCTTTTGTCGTTTCCTCATTTTTGAGAGTTGCTTCTCTCCCCTAGATCCCTGCTTGGTCTTACCTAACATTATTAGTTGAAAAGGGGTGGGTGGTAGTAAAGACTTTAAAAAAATTTTGTTAAAGTCTTTCAGGTGAAGAACATTACATAAAGTATGTATGCATATAGATTATAACCTATGTGTTGTGTGTAAAGTCTGTCTAAGTTAAGATGATTATGGAAATTGCCCTCATTTCAGTTTTTCAAGGAACGCTTGCTATGCTAAGAATCCTTTATAAACAAGACTCTTTCATGCAACTCTAGATCAATATAAACAGAAAGGTTTTCTTGGGTAAGATAAAAAGTTCTCCATATGTAAAGTTGTCTTGCTTGTAAAGGTGCCTGTAATTTTTCAGCTCATGGATATTTAAGTCTGACTCTAGATCTATAAATATTATTGAATAAAAGCTTAGCGTGCCTGTCAGTTTATTTGGGAGCATAATTCTACTAGTGTTTAGGCAGCAGTCATATTTGAACTCCCATGTAATACATGCACGAGTCCTAGAATTCCTGGAAACCTGCGGAGCTGGAATTTTAATCTTTAAAACAATGTTTTTTAATTGCATGCAAATTTTGATTGCCCCATGTGGGAATAGTATAGTTCTGTATTTTAAGTTATTCTTTTATTCTTACATAGTGCGGGAAAACTACATCAAATATAAAAGACATGAAAAACTGTTTCAAAAAATACGACTACAAATACTTAGATTCTTGTTCTGTTTTTTAAGAAAAGACTTGGATTATTCATGTTTATTCATCTTGATGGAATTTGTCTTCCAGGGTACATAAGGCTTTTTAATTCTTAGTCAAATGTTCTACATTAAATGTGATAAAATGAGATAGAGGTGATACAAAAGTATTGTAAGTTTGTCTTGTATTGATAAATGCTAAAATGCTGTTCACATAAGTAAAACAGTTCTGGATTATTTATAACTTCTGAAAATGTGCCTCACAAATTATATTTCAACAAGATTCCAAGTAATTTGGATAAAAAGTGTTTGCAGTCATTTGTGGTCTGAAAGTAGACATCTCCATTTGTGCTTCTGGAGTACCCTCACGTGTAGAGAAGTTCTGCTGAATTATTAAGGAAGAACTTTGTTGTACCATAACAGAATTGGTAATTAAAACGGTTAGCCAGTTTCTCATGCGGCTGCCGTTATTTTTAGAATCTCATTACTTTCATTATACTTGAGAGACTTTGCAAGGTTCTGGGTCTTGTGCTTCTTTGTCTTAGATGATAAAAATACATGTGCCTTGCAGAAAGTGCTTGGTAAATACTTCTGGGTCTTTTGAGACAAAAAGTACACTTTCCTGCAAGAGAATCATCAGTTGCCTGGACACTGCGTGTTTCAGAACTGTCCGTCTACACCTGGGCTCATCTGCTTGTAATACGTGCAGTCTCCTTCCCCTTCCTAATTGATGCACTCGGTTTAATGATTTCTCCCTGCCCTTCTAAAATGATACAGCATATGCTGGTTTTTAGTTCTGTGCAGATACCAGTCTGCTGCTGCATATCTCTCAGAAACATTACACTTCTATTGTTTTAAGGAATAATCCATTTTATGTTATATTTGTGTTAAGATTTGTAATTTGAAATAGGCAAGCTGATAACTAGCCAGATCATTCTGCAATTTAGTGGAGCCTGTTAGAATCAAAATGATTCTTCAGAGAGCTGGGGTTTATTTGAAGAGGGGGGGGACCACTGCTTGTAAGGTAGTATTATGAAGCAGGTCTGCATTGCTTATGCAAATATTTTTTTCCTTTTTGAATCTGCTTGTTTCTCTGTCTTTTTGTACAACAACCATGTACCTTAATATTGCTTTTAAAGACTAGTAGCAAATTTCCGGGACTGCATACTGTAAAATCAGGGAATGTCAGTTTTCAGAATGTCTCAAATCTTAATTTGGTTTCTTTGTGCTTGTTCATTGTGATGATTTTTAATTCACTACATTATATTCTACAGGGTCTTTACTTATTCAGGCTCAGGGAGAGATGTGGCCCCAGTGCAGCTTCGGGCTTATGTATTGAAAGAGACTGTTGTCTGTAAAAACTGTTTAACCTGTAGATGTTGAGGGTATGTAGAGAGTGGGGGAGAAGATTGCAGGGAAAAAAAAAATGGTTTCATGGGTAAGCTAGTCAGACGAAAAGTGCCCTTGAGGATTGGATTCTGTTCCTCTCTCTGCCACAGAATTCCTATGTGATGCTAGGCAAGTCATTTAAACGAAACTTTTCCCAAGTGGTGACTAATTGATTTGAGTGCTCTGCAATTCTGGTTGCATAATTTGAGATACTAGGGGCTTATATGCAGAAATGCCGAGGGTTTGCAGCTGCAGCTGAAGTCGATTAAAGTCTGTGCTCTGAATGTATGGAATGTTGTTTGATACTGAACACTTGGAAAAATCATAGCTGAGATAAAATTAGCACCTGAGATTACTGAAGATTCTACCTTAATCTGTGCCTCATTTTGCAATCTATAAAAAAAGGAAAGTAATGCACACTTGTCTCTTAAGTTATTACAATGGTGAATAATATTATTGATGAACTCTGATGCCATTGAGATGGGCTTCAAAACAAATAACCACAGCTTCCAAATGTGTTTGAACAGCATGCAGCTAAGAGCAGATGAGGCCACACATGAACAAATGTGTGGAGAAAAATACTGAATAGCTGCTCACTGGGTAAGCAGTCATCTTCTGTATGTTGCATAAAGACAGTGTGGCAGGAGTAACAACGACAGATTGTAGTTCCTTTTCAGGGAACCACCGAGTTCTTCCCAAATCTTCTTTACCTGTTCAGAATACTCATTATTATCTGTAGCATGTATTATCTTTATCATATTTCTGTTATCCCTTAATTTTTAAACTGTAAGTTTATATTTTAGATTTAATTAAACTCAAATCTTATCAACAACCTCATTATTTTTTTAACAATAGCTTCTCTTGCTACTTTAAAAAAAATTATCTTTTGATTCAAAGAACAAAAATAGAACTTGACCAAAAATTTTTATCTTTTTGGTCTGTTTGCCAAGAGTGTGCTCTTTGTCGACATTGCCACAGGGTATACAGTTTCCACTGCTGGC
Source organism: Aptenodytes forsteri (assembly GCF_000699145.1). Classification (NCBI taxonomy): domain Eukaryota; kingdom Metazoa; phylum Chordata; class Aves; order Sphenisciformes; family Spheniscidae; genus Aptenodytes; species Aptenodytes forsteri. The sequence goes on from NW_008794911.1 coordinate 4,503,512, forward strand.
ATCTGCCTAAAGTTGGCTCAGGGTTTGTGTGGGACCAATTGGAAGAGGGGAGCTAGACGAGGAAACAGACTGATTTTAGTCCCCTTCTTCTTTTCTTCCTGCTTCCTCAGTTTCTTCACTCTGCAGTAAATATTTCTTTTATTTTGGCCAGTGGTACTTACTATGACTGATTTTTTTCAGAAATAGTTTTGCAATATTTCTGCCACCACTGTTCTGTGTTTGGGTTTTTTTCCTTCCAAAAAAGACAAGTTATGAGAGGAAGAAATTGCATCTGATGGAATCCTTTTTCATTTCTTGGATTTGATTCCATGGCTGGGGTTATGAGACAGAGGGAAATGTGCCTTTGGCCTATTATTGATACTTGTAGGATTGTCAGTAACAGAATGCTTTTTTCCATGTAGTAGCTTGCGGACTTGCAGTTTCAGTCCTTTCCTCTCCACCTGTGTCAAAAGTTACCTACTAAATATATTCTTGCTTGTCTGTTGATCTTTCTCTTAGTCTTGACTTCATAACTTGAAAATTTGGGGGAGAACCCATGTTAGGATTTATCTTTGCTTCATCTAAGTCCCATGATCACAAAACTTTTCCTGTAGCTTTTGCATTTGAAATATTCTACATTTGTCAGTGTTTCTACTTGAGGCAGTAGGACCACAGTTTTGTCTTCCGACTTTCACTGTTACCTTTGATGCTGATAATCCTGTAATCCCATGTTGAGAGGCAAGTAAATGAATTGGTAATAGCCACTATCTTCTGCAGTCAGTTAGCTGAAACAGATTTCTGGTAGCATAGTTAACGGCATGTAACCTGTGCCAAGTTTTTATTGCTGCTCACTCAACTGCTGATTCTTCTTTTTCACAGGCATAGAAAAAGACATACTTTTCCCCTTTATTTTGGTCTTTTCTCCTTTTGCAGTGTTTGTCTTGCTACCAGCTCTGCTCACTCAACTTTGTAGTTCCTGCAGTTGGCTATTGCTCTCTGTCCTGCCCTGTACTGCTTCCAGACTGAGGATTTATTCTTAAAATACAGGTGTCAGAAGAAAATTCCTCTTACCTGTTACTTCTGCTTGTCATGGTGGGGAAATGAAAATGGGGATGGAGGAAGCAAGAGATCTCTTCTTTTCAGCTGTCCAGTTCTGACTCTGCTGTTGTGACTTGAGAATAGGTCTCTATGGGTGGATGAGAGATAATGGGAGGTAAATACGCTCCATACAACTGCTGCCTTTTAATATCAGTGGCTGAAACACTGACCTTACATTTGCCCCTTTACTTATTTTTCTCTGAGGAGCAGGGAGCATTTCCCAATTTGTTTCACTCATGACTTCAGAGGGATTATTGGGTAAGAGCTATTATTTTGCCCCTCTCAGCCCTCTGATGGTGGTGACAGGCTATTTAGCTTCCCAGCAAAAAAGGCTTGTTTTTGCTGAATTATTTTTATGTCTGTATAAAGAGAGAAGCAGGCATGTACATGTGTTTGATATCTACTGCCTTTTGTAGTGATGAGGTTGTTGAGTGTTGTGCTCACCTAACTGAAGAATGCTTAAAGTATATTGGGAGAAGTGTTTACTTCACACTCATCATCTCAGCTTTTCCTCTTTGTGCAGACCTGCCCTCTGTCTCTTCTAGACTTCTCTGGATTTTCAGAGCATCTGGTTCAGCTGCAGCCTTGCTGTGGATATTGCTGTGAGAGCAGAAGCTCAGCACGTGCTGCCTCTACCAGCTGTTCCCTAGGCTGCTTCTGTAGTCCCCTACAGAATGCCCCGTTGCGAGGGTCTCCCAGTTTGGGTAGAGTCTGTCTTCTGCTCTTCTTCCGGCTCTTGTAGGCCAAGAGAGAGGCAGTTTATGGATGAATATGAATTACTCCCCTCCTTCCCTGATGCAAACGATGTCTCCACGGTAGTAGTGGAAGAGAAGAGCAGTAACTGCGTGCAGGGAATGGCCTTATGAAAAGCCATTATGAAAAGGGAAGTGATCTTTCTGCCTCTCACTTGGGCCTGTGTGGTTCAGTTCAAACATTTTGATTTGAAAAACATAGAGGGCAATTCAGGGAACAGTGCGCCACTGTGTGTAACAGTATCTGCCCACAGCTGCAATAAATCTTGAGAGGTAATTATCTTCCTTAAGGATTATTTGGCTCATTCTCACTAGAAATAGTGTCAGATAAGCATTTTTAGTGACCATAATACCAGTTTTCCATACAAAATTGCTAGTGAATCGGAAGGGATGTCTTCAAGGCAGTTCCATCACAAGTCATTGCATATATATGGCTTTTTTAATATGGGCATGATTTTTTAAATTTAATTTTATTTAGCTTTCAGTTGCTTATAAATTAATTTTCTGTGTGAATTTTAATCGATGGTTCCTAATGCTAAACTTGATTTCTTTATCCGGGTACATTTGAACATCGGCTGGCTAATTTATGGCTCATACAGACTCTGGCAGGTTTTGTGAATAGTCTTTTGGGATGTTAGTGTCCCCTGCCTTCTGCCCTGGCCCTTTATCAGGTTTGCCATGTTTTATGCCATTGAACTGTGAGTTGAGGTGGTTAGGCAATGCTCATGCTTTCAGCTCACTTTGTTAGGAGTGTGGTAACTTTTAGCAAAGTGGTGGGCCATCTGTTAAGCTTATTGGAGTTTAACTGAGATGTTTGTTAAGTTTTAGGCTGGGAGGTGTCTTACACGCAGAAATTTTGCTGATGCTGGCATCTGTACTAGAGAGTGATGGAGGGCATTACTATATTCTTTCAAGGAGGCTATGTACTAACTCAGCAGTGAATTACTATATAGGTAGTGGCATGTTACAACCTCCCTGAGGTCTTCTGAGTCCCGAGGTAGTAATAGCTCATTAAAATGGTAGTTAATGAGTATAAAGGGATCATTATGCGACTTTCCTACATGACGGGTAGGGCTAAATCCTAACTAGTTCAATAGAAAGTATTCTAAATAAAGAAGGAAGGAATTTGATAAATGCTGCTGGTAGTTCTTTATAAACGTAGCTATTTAAAGCAGTGCATTTGAAAGAACACTCATAGAAATGCATTTTAAATAAATTAATACAGGTTTTTAAATGTATTTTGGAGCTTTCAGAGGTATTAGTAGCCTATATAATCTCAAAGTTATCTTAACATAGTCTGTAATGAAGCATCTTTGGTTAAAAATATGCAGTGTTTTGCCACTTCTGATCAGGTGGGTTTGAAGTTTAAAAAAAAAAAAAAAAAAAAAAAGAAGACTTTTTTTCCCTTAATTACTTAAATTTGTTTTTTTAAGATCTCAAGATTTGTAGACATTTTCTGTTCTATATGCCAGAAATAAATGGTGGAACAATTTCTCCTTGAGGAAGGAGGAGAGTAACGTTCTCCTAATATGATTTTGTTCGTGTTAAACATATCCACCTCTCACATGAGGTCGTCTTTTTTATGCTTTTCATTTAACTACTCTTATTTTCTGGAGAAAGGTATTAAGGATTTGTCCAAACTGAACAATGTGGATTTTGTAGCAGTGAGATGAAAAACTTCCTGATCTCAGTAAATGCTTCGTGTCTTCTTCCAGGCTCTAGAATGACAAACAAACAAATGAAATACTGCAGACTCAGGTACACCTCGATCTCAAAGCTCAAGTTCAGTGGACAGGGCTATTTTTAAGCTATTTTAAGAAGAATTACATTGCTTCTGCAAAAGGAGTCCTTCAGAAATATTATAGCATGATACAGAAGCTAGGTAAACAATAGGAAAAGGAGGATGGAAGCAAATATAAAATAAATATATTTCTAAAAATATAATACTGCAGACTCAGGTACACCTCGATCTCAAAGCTCAAGTTCAGTGGACAGGGCTATTTTTAAGCTATTTTAAGAAGAATTACATTGCTTCTGCAAAAGGAGTCCTTCAGAAATATTATAGCATGATACAGAAGCTAGGTAAACAATAGGAAAAGGAGGATGGAAGCAAATATAAAATAAATATATTTCTAAAAATATATAAATATATTATAAAAATATAATATAGATATGATTTTGAGAGAGGTGCTCCTGCTTTCTGTCATAAATGAAGAAATTATAACTGCTGGGCCTGGACACGGTTTACTACAGTGGCTCTACCATATCCTCATTTAGGTGTTTTTGTTGCAGGAGTTAAGTATGTATTTATAATTAACCAAATACAGACATTTTTAAAGGAATAGTTTAATTTTAGAAAAGTTTTAATGATATTTGTAGAAATTCCTGCTTGCTTGTCTTGTTCAGTTTAGTCCTTATTTTCATCTGACATTCTCAAGGATCCTTGCTGTTAATATCTGTTCCGTATTATCTTTCAAAGCTAAAGCTGATAACGGGTGGAGAAAGTACTCTAAGCTCAAATTATGTGGATGACTTATTAGTGATCATCTACCTCAGGATGACTTTCTTAGTAGTTCAGAGTGACTGTGATGTAACAGGAAAAATAAGCCTGATGCCTAGTGGTCCAAGTCATGGAGCAGAGCCCCATGGGGCTTCAAATTCATAGCAAAGGAGTGTTTCCTGCCACCTTTTGATACTTGCCACTCCTTTCGAAGCCCTTTTAGGTTTTGTGAAAATCTCATTGACTCTTTCTTTTCCAGCATGAACATCTGTCATCTTCAGTGTGACAAGAATACTGTCTTTCAGCCAGGACCTTTTAAACTACATAAACAGATGCAGTAAAGCCAGTTGGAATATTTTCAGAGTAATTATTAAATCGATCATCAAAGGGATATTTAAATTCTAAAATACAGGACTGTTAGTAACCTGCTATACCCTGCTGTGACAGAACCGGTTAAATCTAAGTCACGTCTGATAAATGTATGCAAGACCTGCCTGTAAAGGAGACTTCAGCAGTCTGTTCCAGTGATACGCTAGTGATGCTTCTAGGAAGTTTTCCTGGTACCTAACTTAAATCTTCCTGTGCTGTTATCTGACTGTTACTGCTTAGCCCTGATAGATCAGACAAGGCAATTCTTCCATTTTTCTTTACAGCTACCCTTTACATATTTGAAGATGTTAATTTCCTTGTGTCAGCTCCATTTTCTTTAGGCTTAAGTCACTCTTGTTCTTTCAGTTTCTCTGAACAAGTCACTATTTTTTCTCCTAGACCTCTTATTATTCAGATTTTTTTGCTTATCTTCCAAATAGGCTTATAGCTTTCTTTAACCGCATTGTTTGAACTGGACGCAGCAATCTGCTGAGGTCTTACAATTGCTGCGTGAAATGGCATGGATGCTCGTTGCCGTACTGCTCATGTCATGGTGGGCTGTGCTGCACAGAAAGGCGACATCATGCTACTGACTCACGCTCAGCTTGTGATTCACTGATCATTTCTGCGTAACTGCTTTTTTCTATCCTGTGTTTGTGCAGTTGATGAATTCTATCCAGATGTAGACCATTAGTCTTTCACTTAGGAAATAGTGTCATGGTTTTTTTAGAGCAATTCTCCAATTTGTCTGGATCTTTTAAAATTCTAATTCTCTTTGACAGCATCTTTGTAGGTTTTCCCAGGTTAGTGTTAACTAGCAGCTTAACAGTGATTCTGTAATTCAACTTGCCGGTTAAAATATTGAGTATCAGTGGACTTGGGACAGACCTCATAAAATCCTGTTTGATACACCTTTTCATTTTTGACAGTTAGATCCTTTAACTATTTCAAGGTATGATTTATTTTCTTTCCAGTTTGTTTTGCACCTGCAAGAGAAGCTTCATGATACCCATGTTTTTGTCATTTGTTTAAAAAACGTTGTGCATTGAAAACATTACTTAAGTCAAGATATGAAAATGATCACTGTCTATTCATTCCAAACTAATGTAACAGCTTTTATTTAACTATGTTTTTAAAATACTTTGTGAAGTTGAGCAGCAATTACAAATGTAAATTAGAGCATTGTATAAGCATTAAGGACTGCTGAGGAGGTACGCTTGTTTACATGTGTTTTATATTAGCATTTCTGTGTTTGTGTATGAAAATACATACGATGGATGTGTGTGGGTGTATGGGCGTATAAATTGGTATCCTTTACTGCTGATAGGGCTGAGGAAGTTGCTAATAAATAGTTAATGTTTATTGTGAAAGTTGATGCCTGTGGGGATTATTCACCATATAAATGTTGTGTGGATGCATAAGATAATGGGTAGATTTTTGAAAACTTCTGTGTTGGAGATAATTGTTCTTTGTTGGCTTCTTGTATGGCTTTATAATATTTTCTTTTCAGCTATACATCCTATATCCTGTCTTGTATGCCCTTTCCTCATTTTTTGGACATCAGAAGGGAGGGTAATAAACACCTTTCAAAAATATGAAAAGTTTTAGAGCTTACAAGTCAATTAAAGATGTAGTCACAAAAGTGACAGCAACAGTTCAGGTGACACAGGAATTCAGTCATTAGTAGCCCAAGCATTTTTTTGTGGGTGGTTTTTTTTTTTGGGTTTGTTTTTTTTTTTTTTTAATGTTGGTCTTTGGTTTTCTTTAAGACCTAAGTCTGTGGTCATTAGTAATCCCCCTCCAAAAAATTACGCTTAAATTGAGATCTGGGAAGCAGTTATTTGAAAAGACAGGCTAGGTGTATAGAAGCATATGGGTCAGTAATGTCAGTTCTGATGGAAGGGTGTAATGAGAACAGGATAAGCAAGAGGACAAGGAGGTAAAGGCCTGGTATGGATGTAGCCTTGCTGATTCTCTAATTTCCTTTAATTCCTTACCCTCTGGAAAGAAGTTGGAAGTATACTAAAGCTGAACTGTAGCAAGAAAACTATATAAACAATCAAATAGCAGCATATTTTGGGCATTACATTGTAGGAAGGGTTGGAACTTGTCAGATCCAACACCCCGAAATCTTCGCCACCTTAGACTGATGCTCCACAGTGGTGAGTGTGGACTGCATTCAGCTGTCCTTGGGTATAGTGTCACCTCTTTTGGAAATCAGGGGGCTGTGCTATCTAGGGGCAGAGGCATTGAGCAAGAAATGCGCTGCAGGAGACATCACATTTTGCTTTCCCTGCCAACCTGGACTGTAAAAGCAGTGGTCTTTCTTTGCAGCAATTTAGTTCCTGTGAATATGTTGCAGGATCAGGAATTTTGTAGGTAATATTTTTATCTGGGAGCTGTAGACTGGAAATCTCTGATGCAATAGGCAGATTTCCAAGAGAACTCCTTAGAAACAACTTTCTTTAGCCTATAAGGGAATACACACAGGTATATATAAATATACACAACTATCTCTATTATAAAAATATATATAACACATATTAGATAAATACATAAACAATAAATGTAATAGATAAAATGGAATCAAAACAAATAGGTAATAGTGTTCCTGGAAAAACATGTGAAATAAATAAAGCATACCTACTCATTCCTTCCTTGTGAACTACCAGAATGAAAAACTAAATGGAAATAAACTATAAGGCAGGATTTCAAATTAGTCAGTATTGGCTTGAATAATGTCTTCAGTTGTTGTTGGATAGCTTTTCTCCGTTTTGAATTTGAAGAGTAACTCTAAAAGTGTTGAGAGTTGATGAGTGTTCTCTGCATCTCAGAGACAAAGCTCATGTTAAATCATAACTTATGGTTATATATGACAGTGTTCTCTTGGGCAATCTAATTTTTCCTAAATAATCAGTTTCTGAAAATCTAAGTAAAAAAGGTAAAAGGCTAAAATAGTTTCAACAGAAGAAAAAAATTACATATAAATACTGTTGTTCAAATTGGTCAAGAAAACCTAAGCCCGTGTAATTGTGCACCTGTGCTGAGAAGAACACTTTTTTTGGTTTCTCAAGCATGAGGCAGCAGAATTTTCATTCATTTGGCACGCTAGGCTGAAAACAGAGTCTTCTTTCATTTGACACACTCCCCTGGAAACAAACATGCCAGTGAAGGGATTGTGCCAGTTATCAGAAGCTCACAGGAATACATTGTGCTGGTTTGTATTCATTTTCATTTCATGAATTGCTTTAAAACTTAGCAACATAAAAAAGCATTAAAACACCTTTTTAGCATTATTTTTAGTTCCTACGTATTTCCCTGCTGTGCTGTTATTCAGTTTAAATCAACGGAATGTTGTGAGACACATGGCTTGGTTTGCAGCAGAGCAGATCTCTCCTCCTGCCTGGGTATACTTGGAGCATTCATCTGTAGAGAAGCAGCAAATTTGAGTTTAACTCATTTTACATCCTTGAAAAAGATGAGTGTCTTAGAAAGAAGTTCAAGCAAAATAAAGGGTGAATTGAACAAAGGTTATGCAGCAAGAAATTTAAGCCAAAACTCAGCTGACATCTGTTAACTATAAAAGTTCACAGATAATGCTTGGTCTTCTGGGAGACACTTGCTTTTCTTTCCTAGAGTTATATTCTTCAGGATTGCCAGCAGGTCCTTCCCACCTCCGGAATTTGCTTTTTCCAAGTGCAAACTTGGCAAACTCAGGTGTACTTCTTGGAACTAATCTGGTCATGGGAGCTTAAATTAGTACCAGGTTACAGTGGATGCATGTGAAGCAAATATGGGAGCAGTATTTTAATCAAGTTTGATATGGGTGAAGATTCATTTATTTCCTAGTCTTGTGCTGTTGCTGCTGTTAGAGGAGCAACCATGTTAGACATGGGTATGTCTGCTTTATGTAGCTGTTGCTTTTCCTCCTGGTGCTACTGAGCAATTTGTGTGTAGAAACAGCATGCAGGTGTGACTTTATTATTTTTTTTTTTAAGGGAAATTACTTTCCGAAAAGGTGTTTGAGGAAATGGGGATGTTTGTGATTGTGCACAGGAGATATGTATTGTGACATTTAAGGCTATTGGTACTGATGGTGGGAATTTTTTTGTTTGTTTTTAAGAGAGTCTTGTTTACTTTTTTAATTATTTAAAAAAAAAAAAAAGGGTACAAAGTCTAGAGCGAATGCAAGCCATTAAATTACACAATTTTGGTGGTAAGCTTCCAGAGTCAGAATGGTCTTCAAGCAGGTTGAAAGGTATGTGTCAGCCTGTGCTGAACCAAAGTGGGGGTGAGAATCGGGTTGGAAGAAGGGTCACAGCTATATGGTTTCCATGCTAAGAATGACCTAGAGAAGGGTTGTGGAGCAACAGTGGTTGCTGTTTTGTCCCCATATGAGAGCGAGACACTTAGGAGGGGTCACACTGTGTTCCTTGATGTTGCTCAAAGAATGAGGACTGTGGATATTCAGTTGTTGGCCTACGGTCATGTTTGTTTGGTCTCTGACACTTATGGATATTAGTTTTCTGTGGACTTCACATGAAAACAGCCAGGTAGAAAGTAGCAATGTTGACACAATGTTTAATAGACAGCTGTAGCTTCTGTCCAGTTATCTGCCCCTGCTTGTTTTGTGAATTTTTGTGGGACAGCCTGTGCATCCTGCAGTTTCAAATCACGGAAGAAAAATATGTGATTGTGAATTTACAAAACTTAATTTTTGTTTCTTTTTCTGTACCATTCTGCTTCAACTTGTATACCTGATGGTTACCAGAAGGGAAGTAGTGACTTATACCCCTTCTTCTACACAAAAATTCTGAATGGAATATTTTGTTGAAGGAGCCATATACATTTGGATTGCTCTTGAATAAAATAAACCCCAAACACAAGAGTTATATAAGTTTGATTTATAATTTGGGGAGGTTGAAAAAGGCCTCATGAAGGCCTGCGTGCACTGAGGTTATTTACAGGTATAAGGTTCACACTTGAAATACGGTCGGCTGGTGCTCTATACAATTGTCGCTTTTCGTTGCCGTATAGCTTCAGTAACACACACTGTGGAAAATTCTACACAGTTATTCAGCAGCACTGCAATGAAATAGATATACAGATGTCATTCTCTTTTCACTCATTAACAAGTGATTGGACAAACTGCAAGTGAATAGAAACGTGATTTCTATCCGCATACTTGGTCCTCTGGACCACGTGCCTTCCCATTGCTAATAAAGATAACGCCACCTATTTGAAGACATCGGCAGGCATATTTAAAACCCAAGATGAATTGAGCACATTTACTGCGTTAGAAGCAGTTGCTAAATTGTAAGTAACTAAGTCTTGTTGTATAACTGCATTGCACTCAAGGGAACAATTTAGGTTTTGAATTGTATATGTTGGTAAGTGAAAACTATGTAGACATTGATTATTTTTTCCCCTTGACCTAATCACTGTTTGCCTATGGCAATATCTGATATGTTACGTGTTCACCAAGAATTGTCTTGGGACCATAATGAGGCTTTTTTTTTTTTTTAGCTTCATTAGTAATCATAGTTATATTAGGAATAGAAGGCAATGGAGTAATATACTTGTACTGTACTACACCAGTTTTTCTATTTATTGTAAAGGTGGAAGTGAACTCTGTAGGCGGGAGCCTGAATTTGTAAAGACAGAGGAGGAGATCAGATTTGAATCTTTGTGCATTTTCAGCAAGAATTTAATTTTAAAAAAATGGAAGGCAAATGCCTATTTAGATTATTTATTTTTTTAGGTGTTGTGAAAAAATCCTTTCTTTGTTTCTCCTTATGTATTTGTAGTCTAATGATAGAACTTTTCTTGGTAATACTAGAGAATATGACAATGATGCTGAGTAAAATAAAATTTAGTAATGCATTTTTCATTGTCTGAATTGAACAAGCTGCCAAAAGTAAATGACATAAATAGTGAGAAGAATGTTTCCTCTTCTCCCCTTCCCTGGGAATCTGATGTGTATCACCGTTTAGACAAAAATTAAAAATTCCAACAGAGTACCTTCAGAAATGTGTTTAACTTTTGACATACTGTTGATTCCTTCAAATGGTAATTTTGTTTGTGTGCTATAATGCTTGTTTGTAGTGTAAGGGATTGTGCGAAAAAGTGTAAAAGATCGAACTTTTAACTTCTACTTAGAGGTCATGTAACTAGACACATGGACATGTAACTAGACACATGGACACTCTGCTTGTTCAATGAAGTGTTAGCAATTAAAAAATTCCCACATGAATATTTGCATGCATAAGAGGCCAAACTGTGGCCTACCTAAATATAGACCTGCAGTTTGGTATTTCTGAGAACTAATTCTAGGACAAAACACCTTTTCCTCCATTGACTTGTCTACTCTTGTGCGTTTTTTCCAGCTATGCAGCTGACAGCTGAGCAGTTTTTATTTTAGCTTAGAGCATTCATTTTGCATTATCTTTTAATATAAGTGCTTATTTTATGCTTTGTTTTTCAAAATATATGTGATGGAGTATTGCCTTTTTTCCTCCTGAACAGCAGTGACTCATATGAAAATGGACTTAGATGCTGCATGTGGAAGTGTGTGCTGTTGTTGCAGTGAGAGTGGTTCTCAACTTGTAAGATCCGTTAACTGGAAACGGGTGTGTAAAGAGATGTTCAACCTTGGAAATGTGACGGGACAATATTGCTTTGAAAAGATAGTTACCAAGAAATAGGGTGATGCTTTTGATGTTTGTATCCACATGAGGGAGACAGTGTGACAGGCTCATTTGCCTTAATTGGTGGCAAAACTTGCCAACCTGAAGCACAGTGTTGGAGAAATCACTGAATGCACTAGCTGTCTGTAACATTACTAGCCCCTTCTGCTATTAACTGATATGCCTATACAGATTTTATTTTTCCCTTCTTAGATGTAACTGAGATCGAGACTTCTGAATTGTAAATGGAGCCATCCAACACGCCTTCTGAGCTTTTTCTTTGAAACAAACAAAACCTTAGTGTGGTCATGGCTTTCTCTGTCTAATCTTTGGACTTCTGCCCTAATATGTAAAATAATATCTTAGTCTGTAGAAAACACTGACTTTTAACTCAGTGTTTTGTTGCTCAGCCTTTATGGAAATGTTACTGAAGGTGGCCAACAGAGTCAGTCAGCTATAAATGAAAGTCTCTTAGAACAGCTGACTTCAGTATGGTAGATGTTTCTTTTTTAGTTTGAAAAGAATCGTTCTTTGTAGCTTATTTAGGGTCATACTCTGCTAGGAAGTTCTGTAGTGATGAGAGGCTTTTCTCAAAAAACAGCCACTTTTGTTCAGGGCAGCTCCTAGGGGATCTGGAACCTCACCTGAAGATGCCTAGCATTACCCGTAGGTAGCACGAATTAGCAAATGTTTGGAAAATGCATAATTTTCCTGTGTTGTGCTTGACAGTATTGTGAAGATTTGGTTAGCAGGCAGACTTATTGTCGCTTTAGAAATTTATATGGACCAGTTGTAATTAAATCATTTACAGCAACGTCCTGTATTTAATTACTTATCGGTGGTATTGTTCCCTTTTCAACCTTGTAGAGGCTTAATTACAATTAGCTGATATGTTCATAAAGATCACTTTCATGGTTTAGCTAAAACCATGGCCAGTAAACTATTTCCTGATTTTTATTTGCTGTAGTACTGTTGAAATACTATATTTTGTTTTGAAGACAAGCCCACGTCGTTTATGAAGTGGCTGTCTGGGTTGGTAGATGAGGGGAAATAAAACCTCTAAATTATTTCTGGTAACTAAGATGAACAATCTGTTTTTGTAAATTTATAAATTTTTGTTTCAACTTCTCAAGGTGGAGCAACATAAATATTTAAGCAACTTTATTATTTCAGAGTTGACTTGGGATCTCTTGCTTTGCTTAAGCATGAAACAGATAAACTACCTTTTGTCCTGATCTTTTACACAAATAATCATGGTTGCTTACTTTTTTTTGCTTGTTTATTGTTTGAAGTAATTGGAAGAATACTGTGGGACAACTCTTTAATGTGCTTTTATCAGGTTTTTAACTGTTCATCGGGAGTGTTCCAAAAATAATACCAGGCACATCTAAATGTGTGGCAGAGAAGGAATAAGCTGTGGTTTATCCCAAATACACGGTCTGGAGGTACTCATTTCTTGAGGTTATCATGGTCTCAATCCCTAATTTTTAAAAGATTTATTTACTTTGCATTTTTGCATTTATTTAATATAATTCTATTAAGTCTACATCTCAAGAATTTAGTGTTTCTTTGTGCTTAGAATAGATACTTAGTCACTGTCTCTTCCTTCCCCTTAACCAAGAGTTAAAAATAAACCTATAAAACAATGGCAATATGAAACAACTCGCTGGCAGTAATCAAGCTGGAAGCAAGCTGGTACTTAACCAGAGGAATTCTGCTTTGGTGTGCACACGCCTTAGAAGTAGCTGTTGGAAAATTGAAAAATGAAAAAACGCATGTGCGGTCTTTTCAGGAGAAATCTTCCCTGTGAGTAGTAAAAGCAGCTTTTTTTTTGACAGACAAGAGACTGTGGAAACCTCGGTCTTGCATTAGGGGATAATACCAGCTTCCTTAAAATATAATTTCAAAGCTGAATTTTCACAAGTTCTGCATTTTTCTCTGCTTTATCCTTTTCCCCTTCCCCTCCTCCGGTCTTTCTCTAATATTCACTCCTGGCCCAAACTTGTATACAGCATTATTATAGCCTCATGTTATAAAACTGAAAATTTTACAATGAAAATAATGATTTGTAATAAAAAGCCTGACAGACTAATTACAGTATTGCATTAATTATTATCTTATTTCAGCTCTGTTCCTCTCACAGCTAATTCAGATCTGGGTTTTGGTGGTTTTTAAAACCCAATCGACACTGTAATTTTGAGAGAGAGAATATACTGGGGAACAATATATATAAATTCAAGAAATAAAAATTGTCAGATAAAACAGTTGTTTTCTAAAATGTTGCCTTGGACATGTTAGTAATAGAATGCAAGTAGTTCTGCTTAAAAGTGATGTTTTGTGGATCTTGTGGTGAGTGTAACACCTCATATAATACAGGTGTAACACCTTACTATATAATACAACTCTTGAAATCTTCCATTTCTGGATATCTTTATAGCATGTACTAAATAGCAGTCATTAATTCAGAAATTTGTGCATTGTGCAGCTGAGTTGGTACATCATTGATGTATTTTACGTTCTGAGTTTTATTTTTTCTCCCAAAATGTGTGCAATTCTTATAATGATTAAGGTATAGATTGATGTCAGTGCTACAGTATAGCTTCAAGACTGCAATTTGAAGCTACTTTAGAAAAATACAGTTCTTTAGACATGGTGAAGCTGAAGTTGAATGGAAGTCCTATTAGTGGTGAATTACATGTAAATATTAATAAGGGAAGAGTTTATAGCAAGTCCTGAGTTTGGGAAATTGAGCATGATAATTTGCTGAAATGATGTCTGTCTTGAAGATGTGCAGGTGCAATAATTTTCAGTTTTTATTTGAACTTTTAAATGGTGCAGGAGGTGCCGGGGTTAGTTTTTAAGCAAGAAAGTGTTTGGAAGTTTTGGCAAATATTGTAATGGATGTATGGTAATGAAAGAAGTTAAGATGAAAGATGAATTGGACTGAATGACTGTTCAGTCATTTAGGCTAGGCTGGTTGCGTGGTTTGGTTGTTAGACATCTCAAATTATGTTGCCTTAGTTCCTGCACTTGGTTGGCTGTCTTCACATCTTGACAAAGTTCTGAGAATTAGTTTCTGACAGTTTGCTTTGTTTTCCTTTTTCAGGGTGCTTCGTCTACAGACATTCGGAAAGCATATCGAAAGCTTTCACTAATTTTACACCCAGACAAGAATAAGGATGAAAATGCAGAAACACAGTTTAGGCAAGTAAGTGCAATGTGTGGCATTAAAAGTTTTAGGGAAAATAGAATCAGAATTTTTTATGATGATGTTGTTTTAGTAAGAACAATGGTACACCTTTGAAATGACTGAGTTGAACACTGAATTACATTTTTCCTGGTGTAGCTAGATTAAAACCAAGTACACTTTTTTGGAATGAATTTGTTGAATAACTCAGATTTAGTATTTACCTGTATATTAAAAATAATTTGAACATAACACTTAGACTTATACTCTTAGGAGGAAAATGTTTTGCACTTTATGTAAGACTTTATAAATAGTCTTTTCAAAAGCAGTAGGGAAAACTTCTGGTCAGTTCTCAATGCAAGTCATATTTAGGCATAATTTAATGAAAATAATTCATTTTAGTTTTTGAATTTTTGCCTTTTGAATCTTTACAGGGTGAAACATGAGACTGTTGTAATTAGCTCTGCCTTCAAAAATACACTTCTGATGACTAAATACAGGCTACTTAATTTCAGTAAGATTTTTAGGATGAAACAAATGATACCTTTTATTTTTAAGGTGTAACTGAGACAAGAGTCAGTTTGACAGATGTGAGGAAGGAAAAAACCAAATCTTTTGTACGAGTTGCTTGTCTGCGTATCTGATGACACTTTGTATATGAATATGTCACTGTTTCTTTTGCTTACTGATTTTGCTTCTTAGTGCTGTAGGGAAAAGTGAAAACTAGCAAAGGCCATTAGTTGTGAATGTAAAATATGATACTGCTATTCAAACTTTATAAACTCAATCCTAAAGTAAACTCTTTTGCGTGGTTTTTTTTTCTGTTTTTGTTTTAGTTGGTGGCCATCTATGAGGTTTTAAAGGATGAAGAAAGGAGACAGAGGTGAGTTAATTTGCACAGGTTCTTAAATAAAGTATTCATGCCAGTGATATATTGAAGTCCTATTTGGCTTAACTGTAACTTTTCAGATGATTTTTTGCATAATTTAAGTTTGTAATTCCTATGTAGCTGTTTAATTAAAGATTTTGTGTGGCTTAAAGGGGAAGCTGGTGTATATATTTGTGTGATATCCTGGTTATTCTTCTTTAAAACTAGTATTTGAAAAAACTTTAAAAGCTAGCTGTTATTTGGAGCAATTTTTTTCACACTTAACAATTATATCACTTTTTGTTGAGTTGTGTCAATTATCATTGCTTGCTTTATTAAAGCTGTGGTTGAAAATATAGGCCACTGATTCAACTGTCAGTTGTATCTCATTATATCAATAAAAGGTTTGTTGCATGATATTTAGGGATTATTTCCAGTGTATGTCTTCTTCAACATTTTCTGTTGCTTAGTGCATTGGTTTTTCTTTCAGATGTTTTATCTATAATACTGTAAACTTTGATATGCATAGCATAATTTTTTTTTTTAATAAATTATAGTTGTCCTTGCAGCTTCAGGAGCAGGTCCAGCAGTACCTGAAGGGGATAGGATTAAGAAATGAAAACCTGGGGCTGATCTGCTTTCTGGAAGACTGTTCTGAACTTCACCCCCACTAATGATTATCAGGAAAACTGGGGCACTGAACGAGTTTTGCTTTTGGGTTGGAGTTTTGGTAAATCATCCTTCGGCTTACAAGCCTTTAAACAGAGCTTCACAAGACATTTCTTGAAGGGTTTTTGGCTTTGTAGATGTCTTGGCAGGAGTCCAGGTTTTATAGTACAGACTATCTACTTTTTGATAATCCTCTCTTGAAGTGTCATGAAAATGTACTTCATAGGAAGTACTTTTGGAAATTTGTATTTTTTTTTATTTCACCTCTCACAAGACAATTTTGTTGTGAAGTTCTACTCAAGGAAAGTTTAAAAAAAAAATGCTAGTTACATAGTTGTAGACCACTTGAAACTTGAGTTATCCCCAAAATTTTCCCACCTTTTTGTTTATAACATTATTTACATACACTTTGTGATATTGCCTCTCTGGAACTTAGTTCCAGTATGTAACTTCTAGGAATTCCCTTGTAGCTGTAATAGCAGTATTTTGCATGGAACTGTGATGCAGTAGCTTGTAAAAAAAAATACGTTTTTAAGCCTTGGATACATTATGAATGTGACTAACTTACCCAACTTGTTTGTGAGAATATTGTTAATTAGTGCAGCACAGTGATTACAAATGAGAAGTTAAAGCAGCAGTAGATTATTCTAGCTTAGATTGATTTCATTGTCAATAACTTATTTTGTACGTAGACAATGTCATATTTTTCTTGCACAGTGTGGATGTATGGTTGATATTGCTTCTATAGTTGATTAAATATAAATATAGTGGATTAAATGGTGTTTACCTTCAGATAATTTTCTGGAAATAATATGCGGAGTTTATAAATAACAAGTAGGGTAGCAGAGCTGTATGGTCTCATTGCTTTGAGAAAACCTTTATTGATCAGATTTATTACACAGTCTAATGATAAACTCTCAGTTGAGCTTGTAAATGGAGGGTGGTCTATCCTGTAAGGCATTGCTGTAGCATGTCTTTAAAACAAGTCTTAAGTAAGTGCTCTAGGAACTGCTCCCCCTGTAATATTTTCTGGTGTAAGGGTTTCTTGCAGCTGTACGGCAAAGGAAAGGGGAGAGTCGTTGCTTTTTGGGATCTTCCTGCTTTAGATGTTGATATTTGGCTATGCATTGTGTGAGGTGATGGACCTAGTGGAAGAGGCTCGAAGTTTACTGTCATGCCCATGCACTGGGGAGAAGCTATGCTGCACCCTTTGTCTCTCGGCTTATCAACTCAGTAACTCAGTTTTATCCTGAATCCAGAGACACTTATTTGCGTCTGCTGTAACAAGGCTTTCTGCCAGATTTTTTTTTTTTCTTTCCCCTTGGCACTGTGGTAGTTTTTATTTCTAAAGTAACTCAAAGACCTGATGGGATGAGATGGAAATTAGTTCCATTTCTTACAAATTAGTTGGTGAGGAATTCTGGCAGTTTAGCTGGGAATCCCATCACAACTGGACACCTAAATGGTTTGGGGCACGGGATTACACCACCTCGAGAAGAGTGAGCTGCAGGCTTCTGCTTCTGTACAATGAAGTTATCCGTACCTGCCTCTTACTGTTCACCTCAAAGGTGATGTAATCCAGCATTGGTCCTGGTGTGCGTACAGAGAGTGGAACCAGTAAAGGCAAGAATAAGGTCCTGCACTGTATGAGTGAGCGATTAACTTATTCTGAAACAATAAAATTACACCCTTCCTCCATGTCGTGGTGAATGTCAGAGGTGTTAATTGTTTGTGTGCATGTAGAGAAACAGCGTTCTAAAAAGGCAGATCTGTTGGCCAGCTATATGTAATTATTTTTCTAAAACCTTTGTATTTTCATGTTTATCAGTGAATTTTTACTTTAGCTGATGGCAGAAGTCTTTCTTAAAATATTATAGTTCTTCTACTGACAATTATAATACAGGGCTTTATAATTAAAATGTGGTTTGCTTTTTTGAGAAAGTTATATAGTTGCTTGTGAAGTATACTAATATTATTATTAGTACTACAGAATATAGTAATATTACTGTGTCAGTACTTTTTTTCTTACACACTTTGACTGATACAAAATCAAAAGATTCTAATATTCTAACATTAAACATACATGCAGCATTGTTTAATGTAGCAGTGTTTAACATTAAATTAAACATACCTGCAGCAGAACGTAATATTTTGTTTTGTATACACACTGCAGAGTGCGTGAAATTCTACAGAAAAGTTTATCTTTAGGGTATGTAGAGATAGGTTCATTTCCCAAAATACAATTTACTTTAGGGCATTTATTGGTAAATCAACTTGACAATGATAAATTTTATTAGCCTTTGATTATTTTTAATTTATGAAAAAGTAGATAGTTTTAAGCACTTCTATTAATTGTAATTAGGCAAAAATCTTAGCTTTTAATTTCATTGTTTGTTACCATTTTAAGGAGCTTTTTTTACCTACCAGGCCTATCCTCTGTAACAATGTGGGCTTGATTACAGGAAGCATTTGCAAAGGAATCAAGATATACTTGTTTAGAGTAAGAAAGATGTTTATCTTAGCTCTCATTATAATTAAATGTCTGTATTCATAAGTATAAATTGTTCTGCCTGATGTTGTACTGGATGTCTTTGACAGCTTGAGGAAAAAAGGCCCCCAAAATATAAAACGCCAGTGCAGTCTTCCCATAGTTCAGAATAGATTTCATTAATTCAAGGTTATAGTATGTAAACTATAACAGATCTCTGAAATTGTTTGAAATATGAAATGCAGTGGCTCTCTTAAAGGGAAAAGTAAATTATAATTCTATTAAAATAGATGATACTGTAATTAGCTACTACAGCTAATGGATTTTTTTCTTGCAATGTAATTGATTCTACAAAGAGCTCTAAAAAATATTTCATGAAACTTCACAGAAGAATGAAATTTTAATGATCTTGCAATTGGTTACTCGTTAGTACAAGACTAACCAGTCTTGTATAGAATCCTGAGTTTTAAAATAAAGATTCAACTTCAGTTACAAATGGGGGATTTTTTTGTCTTTTTGTTTCTGTACTCATGCTTTGGGGTTTTTTGGCTTGCTGACTGCTACATTTCAGAGACAACTGGCAGGCATACTCATATGTCAAAGATTTGCTGCATTCTGTGTACGTATGTCTGAGGAAAAAATACTGCAGATGTATTTTTCCTTTTCAGCTTGATTTTTTTTTTTTTTTCCCTTACATAGAGTAACAATTAATATAGGTTGCCAAAAGAAGAATGCTTTGTAATTAAATTTTGAATGTAGGTCTTGATGCACATGGATTAACTATCTTTCACAGTTAATATAGGTTTCTATAAAGAAATTCTTTCATGAGAAACTTGGTTTTAATTAAACCACATCCTAAATTTGGAAATCAAGATTTAAAAATTATGGGAAGCTTCTGAGTTTCAGTAGGATCATTTTCCAGTTGAAAACCTAAAAATCGCTGATATCTTTATTTTTCAAATACAGAGCTTAATTACTCTTGAAAGCAGTGATTTATCTTTTAACAGTATATATTCTAAAAAGTGGGTTATAATAGAAGCTATCTTCCCTTAAAATGGCCAGTCGTGTGAGCCATAATGCTCATTGATAGTAAAATCAATAGAGCATTGATTCTGAGACTTAATCCTTGGAGACTGTTGTTCAGAACAGCGGACATAGCCTAGTAAATACAGAGTGCTGTTTAAAGTGTTTAATGCAAGAGACTCTGCTGTCTTAATTTATTTTTTCTTAACAGATAATTTATAATAGAACACGGTTGCCAAATGTTAGTTTGCAATCTTGTTTTACGTATTACTATATTGTTACCATTAGCATATATGGACCTTATTTAGCCAGTGCCCATATTTTCAGTACATCAATTAACAAGTCTTAGTGTGTAAGAGAGGCAAATGCTTAATAAATTTATAGTAGTATTATAAAAAATTCTTTCTTGATACTACGTATATTTCTCTGAAGCTTTCAAAGGAAGAGCATCTTTTGTGAAATCTTATCAACCTAATTTGTTTTAAAAATGGTTTTGTTTCTAAAATATTTTCTTGTATTCTAACAATAAAATGTTTAGCAAATGCATTATTATTTTTAAATGCTAAAACTTCTACTTAATTCTTAAACAAAAAGTTAAGTAGAAGTTTTAGTTTCGAAATAACATCCTAAGCAATTTTTCTGAACAGAGTTTGTGTTAAGGCATCAGTAGTTAATTCGTTCTGACTTACTGGGAAAGGAAAAAAGTTATTACTTCAAATTTTACAATAATGGATATTAATCTTAGTATGCTCATAATTGTCATGGAAGATAGAATTTTGTAATATGAATTTTACTTCTGGTATCATTCAGAACACTGCAGAATCCTGAGGTGTTAAGTCTTTTGCATAGAAATAACAGTGCCAATTTGAACAAATGTTTTATCAGAAGTCAGCTTTCCTAGATGCACTGAATTAAAGTATATTTTTTTAATTGAAAACCATTGCCTTTTTTTCTGCTTGAAAAAATGGATTTGCAAAATGAATTTGCTTGTGGAAATTTTTTTTAGTACATCTCCAAGGTATCAATTTAATAACTATCAAAGTAGCTAGTGCAGTTGTTGCATTTAAATTGATTTACATGTCAAGACTGGCAGTTTAGCAGCTGCGCTATTATTCCTGGATCGGTCAATTTACTTGAGAAAAACCTACTACTGAGTTCTACTGACCTGCATGACAATATAGGCCCTATTTCTATTCCTGTAATTAGGCCTGCGACTAACTCAGAATATTTTTAATTAAAATATTTTGGTCAATGTGTTGCACCAAATTAGGCCTTTCAGTGCAGATTTAATTCTGGAAATGGTGTGATTAGAATATGTAATGAGTTGTGTTCAATTTAAGATTAACAGGTTGTGCATCTTGAACATACAGGTTTTTGAGTCTACTGTAGAGATTTTTGTTTGAAACTTTACTCTGAAAAGTTAACAAATAGGAAAATCTGTTTTGGATGTCTGCAGTTTGTTTATTTTTAAATTAATGGTAACATACTGTAAACAAAAGACCCCAGACATACTAAGGTATTTCAAGACATTTGTGCGAAGAAAAGCTGACAAATTGTCATAAAATGGTTTCTGTGCAGTTAGTAGTGTTAGTAAAATTAAACAGTTTTAAAAATAGATTGATTTTGGAGACAGCTTTTCAAATAGAAAATTAAAATTGTCTAGCTGTAGTGAACTTTGTTTTCTAACATCAAAATCAAGCCTTTAACTTAAATTCGTATCTGACACAGAATGGATGTTAAGTCTGGCAGCATTTTTACCTAATGGATATCGTGCTACTAAAGGACAAAACAAAAGCAAAGATACCTCTCCCCTCCCCCCAACACTTGTGCTTTTAATTTGTAAAAGAAAAAAAAGGTTTCTAGTGTTTGAGACTTTAGTTCTTTGCTACCTATTTAGTAGTTTGTGGTTTGTTATTTACTTCTACCATGGAGACCTGCCCACTGATTACTAGGCAGGTAGAACACATTTACATTTCTAGAAGGCTGTTGTTTCAGAATTTAATGAACTGGGGGTGGGGGGGTGTTGCAGGAGCAATCAAATTACACCCCCCCACACCCCCCCAGAAGACTAGATACATTTCCCCAGCGTTTGGTTCTGGATTCTGTTTGTTTCCAGATGCAAGCCTAGCAGCTGACAAAACAAGGCATTGCTCTATTTAAAAAAAAAACAAAACCAAAACTAAATTATCTTTTGTGTGTGTATTATACAAACAGTCTGTGGATTATCATTTGTTTTGTTTTATAATTGGATGGTTTGGCTTATTTAATTTTTAGCTCTCCATGAAAGCCTGTTATATTTGCTACTGTAGGTATGATGATGTTCTGATCAATGGACTACCAGATTGGCGACAGCCTGTATTCTACTACAGGCGGGTGAGAAAAATGAGCAATGCTGAGCTGGCATTACTCTTGTTCATTATACTCACAGTGGGTCATTATGCTGTGGTTTGGTCAATCTACCTGGAAAAACAGCTGGTAAGTATTGGTAATAAATCAAACTTGCTTCAATTATTAATATTGAATTTCCTGCAGAAGTTTGCATATTATAGGGTTCTCTACCGCTTCCCCTGTTTTGAATTTGGATTTTTCATATTCTAAAAGGATTATATTTAAAATGGTGATAATTATAGAGTGAGATATTCAACATATCGGAAATAGTAATCTAAAAACTACTTAGTTTTTCTAGAATTGGTAATAAATAGCAAGAGATGGTTCTTTTTTTTTTAACTGCAAGGAAGAAGAGGAATAAAAACTGTTCTATCATCTATTGACACAGAATCATATGCTACTGTAGTCACGTCTATGGTTTTCCTAAAAGTTGTTTAAAAATAATCAGTTTTTATTCATTTAAGTCATACTTGCTTTGCCTTTGTTCTTAGATAAATGCTTTTTTGTTTTGGGTTTTTGTTAACAGGATAGGCATTGGTAAGCAGTATAAACCACATTATTTTTTGATTATTTTATTTTCTGTCATATAAAAATCTATTGCACTTAGTAGATGAGAAATAAACCTAAGCATAACTTGAAAAATATTCATACATTAGCATCTATTTACTTTTTTTATTTTCCACTGCATTATTGAAGTTGATGAATGAGAAAGGAGGCAAGTTGAATGCTTTCTCCTCTTAGAAAACTTTGATTGCTATGGAGATACACATGAGTGACAGAACTGGACTTCATGTGTGTTTAAAGACTGGATACCATGGCAACAGTTATTGTTAAGATAGATCATTTTACTTAATCATGTAGGACCCCTAGATACATTTGCATAAATGCTACTCCACTGTTTACCCTTCACAGAAGAGTCCCAGTAACATTTGTGGTTTACATGTTAATGATAACCTGTAACCGTAGTTCTTTCTACATCAAGGATGAACTGCTTAGCAGAAAAAAGAGGGAGAAGAAGAAAAAAACAGGCAGCAGGAGTACAGAGGAAGCCAAACTTGCTGCTCTAGACAAAAATGAAAGGTGGGAAGGAACTCTCGTTTTCCGCATTTTCAGACATTTTATCAGCTACTGGTTTAGTTCTATCATTTTCTCCTTGCATCTTTGAAATATTTTATGAGAAAAATAGCTGTATTTGTAGTAACAGCCATTGCTGATATGAAGTGTGCCAGTGTAGATGTGTTTTCAGGTTTTGATTTGTAAATAAATGTGTGGAGATCAACAACAATTGAAAGATAAAGGCTGAATTAATGGTATCTGGCTTATAGAAGGGTATTATTTCTACAAGTTGATTTTAGAAGATTTTACAACTTTTTCCATCTTTGAAGATTTTTGCCTTTGATTACAATTAACAAATTTCAATTTATTTAAGCTTTAGTTTATTACCATACCAAGCAAGGAGTTCTTACGGGGTTTTTAATGCTTGTCTAATTTAATGCTTTTTATCTGATTAACTTAAAAACAAGTGTGTTGGTAAAGGCTTCTAACACCATTGTTTGTTAAGAAACACATAGGGAAATAGTGACTTTCAGGACACTCCGAAAGATACCACCATTTCTTCTATTGATTCATAGAAAGAAATAAAGGGTTTAAATAGTTCACACAGCAGGGGCATGAACTGGATCAATGCAGGATGGAGATCAGAGACCATTCTGCCTGTCGTCTTTCCTGATGACATCAGTGAGTAATGCTCCAGTGAACTGCAAATGACATTAATTTTTATGTATTGTTTTGTTTATGCTACAGTCTTCATATCTGGTTGTCAGCACTTGTGAACACTTGGTTGAGGCTTGAGGTTTTTTCAGTTCTGTTTTTTTTTTAAACTGAAGTGATTATGTGGCTTACGAATTTGTTTTCTTGGAAGGAAAGCCCTTTTGAAGAGATGAAAATACAGTGATGATTAGAAGTTAGCTGTTATGTATTTTGAATTAAATATTCAAAATGTATCTTTAATATTGTGTAGTTACACATTTTTATAGGAGTTGACAAGTGCTAATCATCTTTAAGAATAATGGGAAAGTTCTGACTTTGTGTGGCAGTAATGAAAAACTTTCAATTTTATTTGACTGCAGAGTACTGGACAAACCACAATGGCATGACTTACTTCCATGCAAACTAGGAATATGGTTCTGTCTCACTGTGAAAGCTTTACCTCAGCTATTCCAGGTAATAGTAATGATTTTAATTTATATTACTTTATTTTTCTTGATGGTGTTATTATGCATAATCAGATGTGTAGCACTTGTTCTTAAGAATTTTCTGGCTCAAGTGCATACAATACACACACACACACACATACACACACAGAGATATATATATATAGATAAATAAAAATTACTCTTTGGAGGCAAATTTAATATTGTAAATTCATCAACATGAATATATTTTAAATGGATATTAATCTTAACGTGCTAGGGAATTCAGCAGCGGTTCCTGCTAGGCAAAACTGTAAGAATAAATGATGGGAGAGGGATGATATATATACATCTAATTAGGAATAGCAATGTCTTTTAGGTGATCTGTTAACAAAAGTATTTTTATTTCAAATAAACAAATGCTGTGTTTTCAAAGCAAATATTAATATGTCATTTAAATTTGGGGGAACAGTGAAATTACTTTTTCTGATTGAGTGAGGTTGGTTTTTTTGAGTCACTGCATAATGATATAAATTGATACCTGAAATTACTAAGGTAAAGTAACAAAGGTATGGTTGTAATTTATAAACATAAATATGGCAGACTTGCCCACAATTGTGTTTTTTTTAACCTAACACTATGAACTGTAAAATTTAGCTGATACTCATCCAGTGTAAGTATTGTCAGATCAGTTATCAGAATAAACTTTTTTAATATCACATGCTCTTTCTTTTCATTTCCTTTGAATACACCCATTTGTTTTTAATACCCTTGTCACTGCTAATGAATATGGATCAGGGAATGCAAGGTGGATTTTACTTTGGTTTACAGAAATATTGAGTGTTAATTATGAAGTATAAATAGTATAAATGGCATCAGTGTTCAATTTCTGTGTTCAAGCTGGAAAAAGCATGTAATTCATAATTCCTAATCTGTTAGCAAAAGGCTTGTAAAAGTTATAAATGCAATAAAGTCTGGTCTTTCAGCATCCATTTTTATAGCCTTTAACCTTTCCTACGAATAGATGCAAAAGTTAATATCTCTTCCTTTTTTAAAAGTTTCATCAGAACTGTGTGGCTATTTTATTAAAGAAACCTTTCTTTTTGCAAGTTTTAATCAAGCATCATCATTTTTGCTTTAAAATCAACTGTTGTGTCCAAATTAAGCTTTGGTATTCATCCCTCATTGCGGTGAGTCAGATGGAAAAGAATTAAGTTTGGCAATTGCTGTTGCTGCATTTTGAAACTTTCTTCATAATTATAGTTCTTTCCCTTTTGCCTTAATTGCAAAATATTTAAAATATTATAGAATATAGTAAGATTCATGAAGAATTTTAAATTAGGACTTCTTGTTTAAAATTCTCTCTAAGCTGTCATTTTCTCATTTTTATGACTTTAAGGTAGTCTGTTAAGTCAGTATAACGGGTTTCAGATTTTCTGTTCAAAAAGCAGCTCCTATGTCTGCCAGAATAGGCAGAAAAGATGAATACAACGAAAATGATGTTTCATGCTTTGTAGACACCTGGCCAATGCCTCTTGCTGTGAATTTTAAATCCATTAAAATAGTGGTAGTGGGGAAAAGCTATCCAATAACTTGTGGAAAATTGGAGACCAGAAAGCAGGGATTTGGTGGCAGGGGAAGCAGGATGTAGAGGAATTCAGAGCTGGAAGGCTTTGGAGCAAGGAGGAAGCGAAGAGATGGGGTTCTAGGGTAAATTGCCCCATATGTAAATTACACTATGGCTTAACTCCAGGGTTTGTTTTGTTGTTGTTTAAGATGACCTGCCGATTGTGTCAGTTAAAATGCAATAAAATATAAGTAATCTTCAAAATTAAGAATATTCAGGACTTCAGGTACCTGAAATGAATTACTGTAGCTTATTAGTTAACAGTACTTAAAGAAGTATTACCTCTTCTGAAGAGCTTAAGAGCAGCAGTGACCTCATGTTGGAGATGTTTTCTGAATGACAGTGCAAAAGATACCTTTTATGTTGTAGCTAACTGGACAGAGAGACCTCTGGGCTCTTTTTGAGTTGTATTTAAGGTTTTAGCAAGTTCTGCCTTAGTTGCAATTACCAACATACAGCAAAAAAGTAGCTATACCTACATGATTATATCTTGGTACAGAGATCCTGTTTTGAATATAAGTGCTTTTCTATATTCTACACTAACATAGGCTTGTGATTTCAGAGTATTTCAGGCTTTTAGTATAAGTAGAATCACTAGGGCAGCTATCTGGAAGACAGGACTCCTACAGATATTGAGTAGTGTTACATGTGCTAGTCACGCGTGCAAATTATTTAACAAGGTGTTACAGTGGTTGACATAAGGATGGCTACTACAGATTTTAGTTGTTTATTGAGTTAATCTAAATCATTTCTTTAGCCATTTAAGAGCCAACAAGTTATTTTCAAAGCTAGCTGTCATTCATCTGCAACTAATGCAATTGTAGATTAACTTCTAAAAATGCATCCATATTTAAATGAACCCTGTTTGGGACAGAAAAGGGTAAGAGTTAGCAATACTTATAATTAAATGTTGCTTCTGCCACTGAGTTTTTCAAAGCTCTGTCAGTGAAATACCTGAACTGCTTCCTCAAATTAAGGAAACAAAACCACCTGCCTGTGTACACGAGTTCTTCCTCAAAGGAAACTTTATTAAAAACAAAAAATCCCCCATAAAAGCAAACCAACATAAAAAAAAAAAACGCAACAAAACAAAAACCACAAGGAGAGGTCAATTTAAACTTTTTGCCACTTCTTGTATTGATTCCTTTTACCTAGCATCCATCTCCCCCCATTAGTTAGTGTGAATATTCACTTACAACAGCTCTGTCTCACAACTCAGGTTGCTGAGCTTCTGCCCATGCCTGGCTCTCATTTATCCAATTGAGTGTCTTTCTCCTACTTCCCCTCCTCCTTCAAAATGTCAGATTTCAGAAGGAGGCACTTAAAATAATTAAGGTGGGCCTTTACTGAAGAAAAATGCTTTGTTTGCATGCCCTTGTGATGGCCTATGCCATTTTATCGTGGTCTGCATTTTATGTCA
Source organism: Aptenodytes forsteri (assembly GCF_000699145.1). Classification (NCBI taxonomy): domain Eukaryota; kingdom Metazoa; phylum Chordata; class Aves; order Sphenisciformes; family Spheniscidae; genus Aptenodytes; species Aptenodytes forsteri. The sequence goes on from NW_008794911.1 coordinate 4,530,758, forward strand.
AGAAACTGGAAGAAAAATGGGTGAGAGGAGGATGAGAGATACTAAAAAGTGATTGTTTTTTTTAAACTGTTGACAATTGTATTTTGAGAGAGACTACATAGGCTTTTATATCCACACATTTAGTTTAGTTAAATTTGGGGGTGAAAACAGTGTCCTTAAGCTTGTTTGAAGAAGCAAAGGGAAAAGAATACATAAAATGTATCATAAATCAAATATCTGTGGTGTGAAAGAAACATTAAGTGGAGTGTAAATTACATTGACTATTACCAAGTTTAATTCTTATAATGCAGGCTCAAGAAAAAGATAGAAAAAGAATGCAAATTGTTTCTAAGGTCACTTATAGTTTACTCTTTCATGAGGATGACCTGGAAGAAGGCTATATGTTTAAAAAAATAAAGAAAAGGAGAAGGAGGGGGGGATGGGACCAAACAAAACTCAATTAAAATGCTTATTGGAACTGAAAATTGTTCTAACAAAGAAATAAACCAGCTAAATATAGTGTGCAAGAATTTCAGTTCAAATGGTGAATGTAATACAGAATAGACAGTTATGTTAAGTATACTTTTCTTTTGTGGGAGAACAGTCATATGTAAATTGCAGTTTATTCCCAGAACAGCTGGCTAGAGTTTTTTCTTTGGATGTGCAGACATACAACTTCAGAAAAGTCATCTTTCTTAAAAATGTTGTTAATTATTCTTCACAAAATATTTCCTTCAGAAAACTGAAGATAGGAGTGCTAGTGTTTCTGTCAACTAATTTTCTTCCACCTTGATGTGGTGAAGCTTAGCAATGAACGTCTTTATTTTTACATCAACTTCATTAATGCTAGTCAGCACTAGGAAATGTTTTTTATTAGTTAAATTATGAGCCTGCTGTTGTCCTGAGTGTAATGAAGCAGAAAACATTTTTGTTTGTTTCAGACAGAAATGGATTCTTGTTAAGAAAATAAAGTTTCCTGTTATCTTCTATCTATAATAGTGTAGGTGTAGCGCATACACCCTAGCAGTGAACAGTTGGAAGAACTTCTGGTGGCTCACCAGTAACGGGAAGGCAGTTCAAGCTCAATACATAGTTGCACTGGGTATAACCTAGTGAGATTATCAACAAAGCTTTCAATTACAATTGAAACTTTTGTTTATAAAGACCTTTGTGTAGCATGAAGTGAATTAAAACAAAAAGGCCAGTAATTTATTTTTATGTAGACTACCAGATGGTAATTACTGTAGCTGATTTAGTAGCCTGGAATAGATTCAAACTAGTGACCCACAGGTGTTTAATTTCTTGGCATTTTTTCCTCAGGTTTTCTTTTAATCCACGATTACATTTCAACACCTGTTTAGAGATCGTTCAGCTTTGGCCTTAAACGGATTGGCAATGTGTCATTAAACTCAAGAGGCTTTGCCAGCAGGGCATCTCCTTTGGCAAAGTTAGCTTTTAAGCAAGATTTGATTAGGTCAGCAAACATTTGTGTGGGTTGTTTTTGTCTTCACATACGACTTTATATAAAATCATCGTGTGAGATTAAAATAAAATTTATTGCATTTAATAACATATGCCTTAAAGAGACTTTTTTGAAGGGATTTATTCAAGTCAGTAAGGTTAAATATCTCCTTAATTCCCAGCTTTACAGGGTTTTGACATGTCCCAACTTACTGTACAACACCAATGTTGATATAAGTTGTGGGGAGCAAGCAATTGCAGGATGTGTGGCACGAGTGATTGCCCATTTGCTCCCTTTCCTGCTATTTCGCAGCTGTTGGGAGAACCAAAGTAGGGATGAAGCTCTTGACCCTGAGGTCAACTAGAAGCTTAGAAGCAGGTCAGAGGAGAGTGGATGGTAAAACAAGTATTCTGGGTGTATGCAAGTGAGCAAAAATAATTTGTGTCTAACAGGGTACTGTCTGAGGCTCTGGAGACAAAATGTGCTTTCCTGAATAGTAAAAGTTTTAAGTAAATGTAAGACACTAATGAAATTTGCCTTTAATTGCCTGTTGTTCTGTGGCAGCCAATTTTGTTCTGCTCCTACAAATCACTTACTGTATGTCTGCATATCCCAGCACACGCGTTAGAGGAGTGTAGCTTCAAGAGTAGCTCGCGTGTATGAGGCGATACTGGCTCTCAATGGTACTGTTCTGTTGTGGTATGAGGCTTCACGGGGTGTGAATGGGTCCCAGGGAGGCCTTGCAGCATTGGCCTCAGTTCCCCCTTCTGGCTGCCTTTGTTTCACCAGTGTGGATGTGGAATACCCAGCAGATACTGCATTAGCACAGCCTGCTGCTGGTCACCTGGTGCATCCGAGGCTTGGGAGCCATGCTTCAACTGCCCACAGGCTGTACACGTCTGAAGAGCCCAGCCACACCTGGTATTATTCCAAGGTCAAAGCATGATTTTCTGATTATAAAGGAGGAAGTAATGCAATTCCTATTTATTTACTAGTTTGCCTTTGAGTAAACATGTAAAAATGCCAGAGAGAAATATAAATCATAATGTTTAAATTTTTTTTTAACATTATTTCTTACCATAACACATTGATATTACTAGTTTATAAACCCATCAAAAGAGTGTTTTTGCTGTGGTATAATGGCTGGCATTTTTATTGTGTAGAAATAGTAAATTGCAGGGCAGATGTTGCTGTAATTTTAATTTAACTCCTTTTTCTCTCTCTGTTTTTTGTACAAATTGTACAAGAACACTGTACTCAAAAAGACAAAAAATTAGTTAAAGAACTTCATACAAATATTTCTTTTTAAGTCTATAGATTGATGTAATAAGAATTAATGCAAAGAAAATTATTTCAAGATACTGGTTTTAAGTATGCTTGTGGGAAAGTTTCCTGTTAACTGTAAATTCTGAGGGGATGCATTTTGTTTGTAAGAGTCCCTCACCCAGAGAAGTAAAATATGAAGCTGATTCTGTCACAAAATATGTAATGAAGATTCACATATGGCCAATACAGCAAGTTGTTTCCAATGTTTGCCTTATTTCTCCTAATCTCCGGTCTTTCTAAGGTAGACCAAAAAGCCAGGAAGATTAACTGGAGGGGAAAAAAAAAACCCACAAAGCAAACAAACCAATAAAACCTCATCACCTTCCCCAGAAGTCAAGGAGAGGCCGGAGTGGCTGAGTCTTACTCAGAACTGAAGTTTTTAGTTTCAAAATTAGTACAGTTTGAATAAATACTGTATCTGTTGATTTAAAAACAACAAACAAACAAAACAAAACAAAAAACCTGAAAATTCCACAAAAAAACCCAACCAAAACCCCCAAACAAACAAAAAACCCCTTAGAAGTCCAGTATCAAGAATTTCTGTATTTCTGCGTAACTCAAGTGCAGCTTTGTCTTGGCTATCTCAAATTTTTTGACAAGAGATGATACTGATACAAAGAGGAACTGACATACAAGAATTTTTCAATATTCCTGGTTCTTAATTTTGGGTAAAATACTGAAAATATATTAATGAAGTGTTTGTCCATAAATTTTATTTTTCTTCCACAACACTTTTTGAAATTTTTGGTTAAATATGAGGGTAATCACAGGAACTTCCTATACGTGGCAGTTGAAATATAATTTAGAGATATTAATAGCAGAATTTTGTGTTTCTAATACACTCTTTTTTCATTCTGTTCCTTTTTGGAACGTGTACATTTGAAATCATAGTATAATAAACCAGCATATATTATTCTTCATTATTCTTTTTACTTAACTACATGCGTAATACTGCTTTGATGGTGAAGAAAAGTAATGTATTTGCGCTGATGTTCTTTTTTGAAAACTTCTCAAACTCCTGCAAATGAGAACAAAATATTTCTGATTAGGTAAGCTGGAGCTTTTAGTTAGAACAGTTCCAAGCTTTGTATTTGTGTGTCTCTTTCCTCTGTCCCTTTCCACCCGCAGAAGGACAAAAATGTTGCTTTTCTTATGTTTATTACCTATTGAAGGTGAAATATACCTCAGGTATAAAATTTTGATGTTGCACATATTTTGAGCTGTTTGGAAAAAGGTCCTCTAGAAGAAAAATCATTGCTGAATCTTGGGGAAGGAGCATTAGATTGGAAGAGGCGGGATCTATATTGCCAGTGTTTTTAGGGCCCTAAAATGTTTGTATTGAGGCAAAATGACTGCTTAAATGTATCACTTCGGGAAAGTAAAAAATCTGAACATAAATCTATTTTGAAATACTCTTACTACCAAAACTGGATATGCTTGAAAATGAATATTCTTGTTTAGACTGATACTGTTGAAAACTAATGAGGGGTAAATTGAAATGTGCTTATTTATGTTAAGGCAGAAGTTTTCTTCAAAGAACTTCCTATTTTAAACTCTTTTCCAGTGTTTCTTTCATTTTGACTTATAAGGTCTAATACCCATATAGTTTGTGTCTGTGGCTAAAATCTTTACTCAGGTATGTCTTTTAATTTCTCTTTACAACCTGTAGAGCCATTTCTTACGCTTTTGTGGGAAGGATTTGATTTTCAAATCTTCAAAATTCATTTTGATCAAATTTTTTTGTTTTTTTCTTTGCTTTACTTTATATGTATAAATTTTTATGTGTGCTTCAAAATGTGCAGTCTCCCCTTTTTTTTGTGATTATGGTATCAGCCATAATAAACTGTGATTAATAAGATAAAAGTCTAATGTTGCCTTTGTTACCTTGATATTACTCCTTTTGCAGTGATAATCCATTTTATATCTATAAAGCAACAATACTACCAAATTTCATTTACGTGCTTCTGACTAGTTTTCTTTGTTGTTCAGCTATTGTGTCTCATTTTCATCTGAGCCACATTTCCAATTGTTCCGTGATTGACATGCTGGAGAGATTGACAGTTACCCCCTAGTGCCTGCTGTCTGGAGATCCCACAAGCAATAATGGATTTTACACCAGAATTTAGCATCAAATATTGGCTTTCAGTGTCAAATGGGTTAAATTTAAATGCCGGTTAAATGTAGCCATTTTGAAATCATAGCCTTAAACAAAAGCATTTTTTTGGGTATCAGTATATCTGAGTCCTGTGTATGCAACGCAACCCAAACGTCTCAAACTTATAGCTGAAGTTAACCATTACATTTATGACTGTTTCTGTTTCTTAATGATGCATATAGTCCAAATCTGGAGAGTACAAGGAAAGTTTCCATATGTGGTAGGGAATTCATATTTCAGGTAAACCGAAAAGAGAACCAATGCTGATCCTAATTTTGTCATTCAATGTAATAACATAGAAACTGAGTATGTTTCCTCAAAGCTTTCATATCTGCTGTTAATGGTAGTCCTCCTGTACCTACACAGGTTTTTTAGCCCCAATTCTACTAAAACCACCAAAACCCCCCTCTTCCCCATCCCCCCAAACAAAACTGTAAGCATGTGGGATGCTTTCAGACTTGTAAAGGTGAGACGTCTCCAAAACATTACAAAGTTCTGCTCAGAGCTGGATCATGATTGTGTGCTGTGTTGTCCCACCTCCCTCAAGTATCTTTGAAGGGGTAGATGCCAGTATAACGCAAAGAACAACAGTTGTGTCGTAGTATCTTTGCAGGAAGCAATGTTTTTGGATGACTTCCATTAAAGGCAGCAATAATGACTGCTTAACTCAGGTTTTATTTTCAAAATTTATTAAGATGTCTTATTTCATTTTTAATGAGACCAGGTTTTGTTCAAATTTATGGGATTATAGTTGAAATTATAAAAATATTTACTGATGTTTTACAATACATTCTACATTAAAATTTAAATCACCCTTTATATGTAAAAAGTGGGGCCATTAATAACCAGAATAAAATTATTTTTGTCTATAAAGAACTAAAATTAGGTTTATCTAATACTATAATTTTTATTTAATACAATAGATGTTCTGCATGCTTGGAAATTATAAATAATAATTTGTTTATTTCAGCATTTCTATTATAGATTCATTGTTTTTAAGTGAGTATAGAAATCTTTTAAACTGTAAGTGAGAGTAAGAAAACTCTCCATACCTCTTATTTCAGCAATCTGGTTGTTCATATTGGAAAGCTTTCAACGCAAATCTATAATTACTAATTCATCAGATTTTGGAAATGTGTAACTTACTGTGAGATTTGTGACAGGACTTCTAGTTTTACGTTTAAATTTGCCAAATAAATTTCAGATTAGAATCTAATCTAATCCTTGGAGAAAAAACTTAATATATATTTTCCACACTTTAATAGCAATGTAGAAGTTGGTTTAAAAAAAAAAGGTGACGGGGACGGGACACACGACACAAGTTGGGTTTTGGAACGTGCAGTTAGTGTTACCATAATGAGTTCACCCTAAGAGGACTGCTGCCTAGCAGTTGCCTCTGTTTGTCCCTGTACACACTAGTTAAAAACTTCTCTTTCTTGAACTTCCAGATTGATGATATGAGCAAAGTGGGTACATGGCCTCTTACAAAGCTGTAGGGAGTGATCAGAAATGTTTTTCTAACTATTTTGCTTTTCAGGTTGTCGATGAGCATCATAGCCTATAATATCAATGCTATTACATTTGAACATTTATTACACAAAAATTCTACATTCTAAACAAATACTTTCTATACTGAAAATTACTGTAACTCAAGCAAACGAATATATCTTAAATTTTTTTGCAAGGTTAATTGAGAACTTAAAACAGAGCCATTGCAATAACTTGTTTGTATAAGGATGCTAATGCCATTGCAACATTTTCTTAAAGGATGCCAGACAATTATATATAGAATATAAAGAAACAAAAATGAAGGCGAAAGAAGATGCCCTGGCTAAGGCTGAACTTGAAACACTTCAGAGTGAGTTTTTACCACTGTCTTAATAAACAAAGATGTAATATGATATACCTACTACACAGGATGTATGTGAACAAACATTTTCATAATCTTCTAAAATATGTGCTTTATGTATTTTTGTACTGCTTTTAAATTTAAATAAGCTTTGAATTTTCTGACTGATTTTGCAGTAGGATGCTGGTTTGTTCCTATAGAAGCATAAAACTCAGGTGGTAGCTATATAGTAGCAACAAAAGCATAGTTTGCTAGAAATGTTGCTTTACAAGAGAGGGAAATCTCAAATGTATAGATCTCAAAGTACACATTTTCAGAAGTGACCTCTTGCGTTTTGAGCATTCTTGTATTCTATCTATAAATATTTTTTAAAATAATATATTTAATAATTCTTTTGTGCTTATTCAGTTGATTTTTATGATAGAAATTGAACATAATTTGAATTTCCAAAAACATGGATGCAGACTTCAGCGATGGATTCGTGCTATTGTTGAAATAAATGCCTTAAAGTCTTTACACTCTTATAGAAGACCAGAGAAGGCAATTAGCATTTCCCTTAATAAAGTATTCAGAATAATTATAGGTGACTTTTCCTTTTCTTCTTTCAGTTATTTGCGTTTGCCAATGATTAAACTTACCCTCTTCTGAAGACAATTTTAAAAGTTTTTTTTGTCTCTGTTTGTATGTGCGTGCTTGCTTTATTTACTGTACTTAAGTGCATGCTTTTAAGTTCCTTTATTCTGACAAGTGCATTGAGTGCCCTGTAATAATTTACTAGCTTTGAGTATGCATAAGCCTTTAGGCACTTAAAAAATACAACTGCATTATTTATATTTATAAAATAGCTTAATTTTGTAAAATCAGCAAAGATACCCAGTTTCAGCGATAATTCCTAACTTATCTGTAGCTGAATCTATTTTGAGAAAATGGATAACATTCAGCACGTCAGCGAGCATCATGGACCCAGGCCAAATCTAGCAAAATAGGGCATTTAATGCTTGTTAGGGAAGCCTGCCATTATGTTTGAGATACCTACCACAAAATGGGCCCTTGAAAAGGGTCTTGACTCGGGTTATTAGAAACTTGTTAAATTGTCAGATAGTAACGTGTTGCCATTGTTCAAAATAGCTGGCATACATTCTTCATTGAAATCTGTGAACTACTGTTTTAAATGGACTGGTTTTTGAAAACAGAAGTGCAAGTGAAAGTATAAAGTCATTAAAATTGTAGTGTGCATGTTCCTGTGTTTCACTGAAAGACCACGTGTGAACTTTTCAGTATTTCTCCTCTGCCAGGTGTCACGTGAGAGTCACTTTTTGTGTGTGTGTGTTACCTCCAGTAGCAGTGCCCGCACGTGAGAGGTGTGGGTTTGGCACACTTCCCTCTCCAGGTCACCCCTGACCTCTGACAGAAGCACCACCCTGTCACCTGTCATGCTGCTGGGTGTGACATGGCGTGTGACCCCCATGTCTGCCAGGTGACCCAGTGTCACTCGCGTGCTCAGGGTCCAGTCCTCACCAGTCTCACTGGTTGGCATCCTGCCCTCCCTCAGTAGACTTGCTGGCAGGGAGCAAGAGGAAGGATTGAGAGTCACCACCTGTAATTAGCAGAGTTTGAAATTTGGCACGGAATTAATTTGGTCAGCCATAGCAGTGCTATCGCTGGGCAGCAGAATGAGCTGTCAGTTAACTTCTTTTAAAAGAAATAAGACTCCCAAGAGAAGAACAAGAGATGCATCTATGTTGCTGTAGGCAAAAAAAAAATTATGTAATTTTTTCCTCAAGCTTGTATGCACAGCATCTGTTAAATTTGCTTATTTCATTATATTGTTCTGCATTGTCACTTCACAATTAGCATAGAAAGGTTGCAAATCGCCAAATGTGCATTTTGTTTGCCCCCATTCTCCTTAATTTTAGAGACCATCCATGGAATGCGAGTTCATAATAACAGTTCCATCTACCTAATTGAGTAAATGTATCTCATGCCGATTAACAATAGCTGTTTTACAGTGCTTGTTTTTTCATGACCTAATTGCTAGTTTACCCCCACGTCTGTCTGCTTTCCTTCTGAAATTGTGCAGTATTCTGTAGGCGGTTTGAACTAAAACCAGAGAAGGGTACTGGCTGAGGAAAATATAATTTGCGAAGTAGGAGAGAGAGGACAGTATTGAGATGTCATTCAAGTGCTATATTTGGTAAGGAGTGTGAAAAAGTAATTTCTTGGTAAGTCAATATTATGCACAATTTTGATTTATTTTTCCGGCACTTTTGCAGTGTTTCTTATCACTGCTCAATCCATGCAAAACTGTCATTACTACCGTAGTAAAATATAGCAACTTTACTTTACCTTACAAAAATATACCAACTTACAATACAGACCTTATGTTTCTAGGAAATGTGGTTTTGTATGGAATTACAGATAACTGGGTGTTTATGTACAAAAATAGAAATGGTTTGCCTTACATTTTCTGATGCCCTTTTCACATTTAGATACCAGAACACAAAATTTATTTTAAAATGAAAGTGCTTTAATTAATAAACTTTCTGTTAACTTCTCCCTCTCCTGTAGTGTCACACACGCGGATAATCCCTGCATCAGGGAATGATTCTGTAACAAGAGATACCCATGTTCTTCATAGTCACGGAATGTGAAATATAACTGAATAATAACTGAACTGAGAAGACTTAGGCATACATTGTCAGGATAGATGACTCTGACAGTTTTTAAACTTAAATTGCAAGGTTTGAGTAGTTATCAAGACAAATTCTAGCAGCTCTACTGGTCCTTTTCTTGCATGGAGTACTTCTTTCAACCACGTCCATTTTGTGGGGGAAAATGCATCTATTTTTCTTTCTTTATACTTAGCCTTGGTAGTTCTCTTACTTTCTGTTTGTCTCATGTTTGTTTTCCCTGACCTTCAATATGAAGACTTTATTTTTAAAAATATGTCTTTTTAAAGAAATAGCGCCTGCTAGATACTGCAGGTGAACTCTTCACTGGCACCCCAGTTACCAAACATATTTGCATTGTAAATCCAGAATTCTTGCCCTGATGTACAAGGCATCTGGAAAAATCCATGGCAAGAAATTGTTTTGTTTCTAGTTATAAACCATGATGAATAGTACTTGGGGGTTTTGGGTTTTTTCCTCACCCCCATGATTCAAGCTTTAACTGAAATACAAAGTTACTAGCTGTATGGCTGCATTACTAGCGTTCTTTCTGTATTGGGGCTTTCTGATGGTATCTGTAGTGGTATTTATCTCTGTATAGGGCTTTATAGTAAGACATGTCTTACCTAAGTGCCTGCTGTGAAAAATCCAGAGTGGTAGTGAAACCTTTAATACATTTGATTAAGTTTGGTTAGGCTTGCTGGTTCTCCCTTTCCAGACAGCTTGGAATATAGCATGTTGCTTGGGTAGCTTTTTATATTGTTTCATGAAACTTAGGGATAGAAGACATCACTAGATCATTTAGTATAATGTGTTTATTTCAGACCCTTACAGGCAAAAATCAGTGAAAAATACTGATTCTCATGACTTGTCTTGTTTGACTCGTACCAGTGATGCACTTTAGCTTTTAGCATCTTGTTATGCAAGATACAATATTGATCAGAAAACGTTGAGATGCCTTCCGTTCTTCATGGTGTTTGTTCAGACAATTAATTTTACTGTTATATAGTTATATCTTAATTTCAGTATGGATTTCTCTAGCTTTAGCTTTCAGTTGTTCATTTTTAGCATTTTTCTGTGCTAAAAAAAGTTTTATTTATCTGCAGGTTTTCTTTATATAAAGCATTTCCTTAGCCCTTAATTTCTGTGGATTTTCTGTACTCTAGTTTTCCAGTGTAGCTGTAAGTATTGGAACCTGGGTTTGTATATAGTGTTCTAATGAATTATAAAATCACATTTCTTCTATTACTGTTCTGTTTACAGATTCACAGATTATCTTAGTTCCTATTGCTCTGATAGCTCGTTTCAGATCGCTTCTCCACCATAACTGCAAGCTCTTACATCAAAGGTTCCTTGCACACAGTCCCTCATAGGTGCAGATATGGCATAAGGCCCTTAGCTGTGTAATTTTAAAAAATGCTTTTGATTTGATTGGTCCCAGACTACCAGCCAGTCCATGTTCCTACTTCTTCTTGTACTTTCCTCTTCACTGTAAACCATTTTGATCAAATTTATGTAATCTAAAACTATACTGATGGTGACTTCACGTTTACTTCCAAATAATTGACAAATATCTTGGATAACTGTGCTTAGTATTAATCCATGCCAAAATGCAGTGTTCACATGCCTGCTCGGTAATGATTTGCTGACAGGCAGGTTCAGAAAAAATTAATTCATATAATGCATGCTTTTTTGGTCAGCGTGGGTGTGAATGTTCTGATCACTTAATTGTTACCTCTGAAGCCTAATTACGGCAAACTAAGTATCATCCGTTTCACTGATTGTTTTGGCAGGCCTGCTGAAAGGATTTTGAACTTGCAAGCTCGTGTGCTTTTTCCAGTTGTTTCAACTAGGCTATATGATGCCTCTCCCTACAAAAGTTGCTTCAGATTTGATGGAAAATATTCCACTGACATACAGTGTCATGAGGTTCATTTGCAAGAGGCATGCGTGTTTCATTATGTGTTTGTTGGAAGGCGAATTAGCTCTTAAATATTGGAGGTTTATTTCTAACCCTTTTATATGGGGATGAGATATTTTGGGGGAATAGGAAGTTTTGGGAAGGGTAGATACTCAGAGAAAAAGATGAAAGGCATCAAACCCTGTGAGAAGTTTTTTGTAGTTGAGGATATATTCATCACTGAGCATGTTTTTAGCCAGTTTGCTCAAAAATAAACTAGCTTCTAGGTCACAGTACAGCAGATGTATATATCTGTCTCCAACTCATGATGCATTCATATAATCCCATTGGCTTTATTATGAATACAGAAATGTGTATTTTTTTAAACCTGTGAGTGTTTGCCCCATATTTGCATTAATATTCAATATAGTTTGCTGCATTTTTTCAGTAGACTTGTCAAAACCTTAGTACAATTTTTTTCCAGACTTTTGGGTCTATTGTATTCTATCTGATTGTGTTGCTGTACATGCTAGTGAATTTTTTCTCTGTCATGTTTTAAACAAATTTTAATGCTGTAAATGCTTTGGTTGTCTTTCATAGTTATGTGGGTAAGTGAACAATATTGAAAGAAAAGGAGATCTCAATGCAGTATCTTACTGACTTGCTGTCTGCCTCTGTGTGCGATCGTATTTCTTGCTTATCAACGCATGAGATACCAGTCTGTCCCTTTTCTTTCTGTGATTTTCAAGACATCACTGTCTTTTTTGCCCATATTTTCTGTGAATTCTGTGAGTTCTTGTCATGCTTAAAGCTTAGAAACCTTGCAGAGAGAGGGAGCTCCAGCTTGATGTGTCATACGTTCTTTGCAGAAGTTCAGCACTTGTTTTTTGTTTTATTTCTTTATATATGAAGCGGTCATTTTTTCTGTGAAAAATTCTCTGAATTCTTTACATTTACATCAACTGGCAGGTAAAATTGGTATATACTTTTCTGAAAACTTTAAAATATGGACCTCTGATATTTATTATGGAAAAAGCATCACTTTTATTACATGGCACTCGATCCAAAATGCTAGCTGATTCCTTACCTTCTAAAAATGACAGCTGATATATCTTAAAGCAAATAACCATTAGCCAGATATCGTTAATTCTGCCACTGATAAAATTAATGTAGTAACAAGGTGGAAGGACTAACGAGAAAGGTCAAAGTATCTCATTATGTGCAAGTAATTAATCAAACTTCAAAACCTGGATCATGGCACCATAAACTAGTAAAATGCATAGCCCGTACTGGAATAGTTTTGGAGGCCTTTAGAAACATGAAGTACTGTACAGGTAAGGGAGTTAGCTAATTGTTATCTGTTAAAGTTTAGGGATCCCAGTGATGGGTGTGTTTACATGCTGTTCAAACACAGGGGACAAATTATATCTCTCTTTTTAACTCTAAGTTGTTAAATACACAGTCAAATTTAGTCTTCTGGTAAAGAACTTGATAGTTCTAAAGGTGGAAATTACTCATAGAAAATCAGTGTCCTTGCAGTATGGATTCAACAAATGATAAAACAAAATTTCTTCTGCTACAGAAGGACTAGAACTATTGAAGTGGTAGATATCAAACAGTTTCCATAGTTCTGACTATCTTGGATTATCCATTTACCTTCTGCTGTTGCCTTTTTTTTAATTCTATTTAATAAACTAGAAAAGTTACTACACTGTAATTTGGCAATTAAAATACATAACGTTCCCAGAAAATAGTAGTGAGAATAAGCTATTCATTTACCCTATTGAGCTTGAAGTCAAGCTCTGGTTTCACCAAGACTCTTTCTCTTCACTGCATTTAGTTGTGTGAGCACCGGTAACACTGGTCATAGTTAAGATCTGCTTCATATTGGTGCCTGCATAGGGCATAGTGGTCTGATTGCGTCTCCAGTGGACAGTGAGTAGGCTGTCACAAAACCGGGAGGAACCTCTGAAAACTTTTTCGATATGTTTTTTCCTGCATTTCAGTTAGGTTTATATGCAACAATATTAGAACAATATTTGAGACTGGAGGAGAAAATGCATTTTAAAAGCCTGTTCTGTTATAGTGGATGGCCACATATTCTAAACCCAGCACCATTGGAAGATGACACTAAGTATTAAGGCAACACTTGTGTTTCAAAACTCTGAATCTCAGCTGCAGTTATCGCTACTGTCAGCACCATCAAACACATCCTTGCTTTAGGTTGTGGTGGTGGCAGCAGCACCAGCTTCCTGGCTGTCTGTCAAGCCTTAGCAGATGTAGGATTCAGCTGTCTAGGCATCGTCTACTATTTGGAAAACCTGATCCTTATTCTCTTCAGGGGAAAGCACCAGGTCAGGTCGCAAGTGTCTTTTTGGGCTGCCAGTTGAATTGCTGATAATGAAAAGATAACATAGAAAGAGAGAGGTTTTCTTCCTAGGTATCTGCTGTGGACTTCCGTTCTTTGGGTGAAAAAGTTTCAGTGATCTGTTTTGCTTTCTCCATCTTCACCTGAAAGAACAACAGTGCTTGGCTGTCTTAACTTAAGGCTTCATAGTGTACATCATTACCTCCGAAAATAATAGCTGAACTTCCCCTATCTAAAATCCTTTATGATGTTACCGTTAAACCACTTCTATGTGCTTTCCTGTTCTAAAAAGTGGCTTTCGAAAATTCTGAGGTGAAACTGTTCTCAGTTGGTTATTGGGAGCCCTATGTCAAAGGTGCTGTGACTTCAATTCTATTTATTTTTTTAAATTCAATATGACAGCCATTGTGGTATGTAAGGGATATGCTGAACTCCTTCATCTTTTTGTATATGCACGGGAGACAGTAGAGACAAATTTTTTTAATTCTGGTTGAGTGCTTGTTTGAGGTTGTACAGACATCTTCTCTAGGTGGGATTTCTCATTCCTTTGATAGTCAGCAAACAGCAGAGTGTCTTATCCATGTTAGGTCTTCCTCTCTCACTTAACCGCCTGAAGAAAGCCTAGACACTGTCTTTGATACCTCATTTTAAAGTGGGGTGCAGTTCCTTCTGGAAATACTGTTTCAGAATTAGTTCTAAAACTACAGAAAGAGCCTAGACGACCTATTTGCAGGCTAAGCTCTTCATTTTTATATGTTAGTTAGATGCATTCAGGCTTTAACTATTTGCATATTTTGAGAGGGAAAATTAGCAAACAGTAGTTGATGGGGTGTAAGATACAGGAAAATCTAACTGTCTCGGTGTGTCTCCATTGTTAAATAATTTCAAGTGAACACATGCAGTGTGCTTGATTATTTTGCAGGATTGAAATACAGTAGTGGAAATTGTGGTTTAACGTAACTTCCTAGAATATTTTTGCCAGTGTATGTGTTTGCAGTAAATAGCTGGTGAAGCCATTGTTACTTATCCTTGCAAATCTTAACTCTCACTCCAGAAGCTATTACATATGGCAACTTTGGAGAAAAATGAGATAATGGTTAATATATGCGATTTGGTTATAAAAATTACCTTTTGAAATAGAAAGAATTTTGCAACAGTATTGTCTTTAATAACATCTGAACAATGAGAGAAATGCTGGTTAACGTTTTTGGGCTTTCTTTGAGGTTTTTTTGGGGGGAGTAGATGTAATTTAATTATATTTACTATGCATACCTATAGAAGGATGCTAAAAAAAAATCCAAATACAAGTTTTTACTTAATATTTCATTTATTGAGAGTAATTTGACAATTACAAGCAAAGTTAGAGATTTTTCACAAAAAGGTCTCTGAACAAGGTACATTTAAAAGTTTAAAAGATCATTAGTCATTCTGTTAAATTTCAACATCTGTATGAATTTCCTGTTCTTTTTGGACTTCTGAAAGGTGCCATGAAACAGTTCTTTCTCCAGTTATTGTTTTCTTAAGTATTCGGTTCCTAGGAGTTTGTCAAGTCCATGGAGTCTTTTCACTGTTCTGTTCCTGCACGTATACTGTTAGGAAAAGGAATTCTGCATCAGAGTCTGTAGGGAACAGTCCTTCTGTCCTCTTTAGGATTTTTTTTAAGGAGGCTTTCATGAAAAACATATTTCTTCTCTGGTGCTCAGAAAAATATTAGGGCATGGTTGCAAAGGCAGATGAGCTGATCTAATGGCCCACTGCTGCTGAGAAGTCGTAGAATCATAGAATCATTAAGGTTGGAAAAGACCTCTAAGATCATCGAGTCCAACCGTCGACCCAAC
>NW_008794911.1:4548984-4553061 GCF_000699145.1 Aptenodytes forsteri
GGACCATGTAAACCTCCCCGTGATCAAAAAAGCCAAAATTCCTCCGATGGCATCAGCCCCTGAGCCACGTGTTGATCAGGTGTGTTTTCCTGTTCCTTTCAGTATTCCTTTCATTATTCTTCCCTGAAGAATACTGAAAGCATGGTTCTCCTTTTCCTTGCCCACCACCTTTAAACAACTTGGATTCTTTCTTTTTGTTTGAGTGTAAAGGAGTAATTTTCTACTAGATTAGTGAATTGAATTAGTTTGCTAAGTGGTTGGATGACTGTCTTTCATTATTCTTCCCTGAAGAATACTGAAAGCATGGTTCTCCTTTTCCTTGCCCACCACCTTTAAACAACTTGGATTCTTTCTTTTTGTTTGAGTGTAAAGGAGTAATTTTCTACTAGATTAGTGAATTGAATTAGTTTGCTAAGTGGTTGGATGACTGTCGAAGCAGAAATATGAGAGGAGCACATAGAGAGTGGAAAAGGTGGAGGCAGAGTAGAACTTTCCTCTTTTGGCTGCAGCCAGCTGTTAGATCAGCTCTTTCAGTTTAGTAGCATCCTTGGGAGCATCCAGTTATTGTGACTACAGCATATTTTTAAAACAATGAGGAAAAACCAAGAGAGTCCCACTTGGCATATCTGAGGTTTCTGGATGCTTTCTCAGTGTTCAAGCTCCTTTTTCTGATCCTCATCCTCTTGTCTTTCCTAAAGTTCTGGCAATTTTCAATCAATCTTAAATCTTTCTTTTGAGATCATCTTATATAGCGGATATGTTTTCAATTGCTGGGGTTTAGGTTGTTTTTGTCCCTCCTTCCTGTCCCCGAAGTTTGCTACTACCATTTAATACCTTTTGAAGGACACAGCAGAAAACAGTGATCAGTTTGAGAAATGAGGTCCAACATTTAAGTCTTCCTAAATGTATAAGTGCTAGAAAAGAGCTATTTGTAGTTATGGAAGTCTGAGAACAGAGAAGCTATCTATTGACTCAGAAGCTTTTACTCAGCACAGCTGACCATAAAGCAATAAAAAATTGTCTAAAACTCACCTTTCTACCTTTGCCAGTTTCTTTGAAGCCAGCTGGACTTTTGAAATCTTTTAACAACTCCCTATGCTTTTGCCTGTACTAATCTTAATTGCCAGGTGGTGTAGCAGTGACAAGAGCTAATGGTGTTTTTGAGGGGCTGCTCATTTGGCCCTTTTAAGGCATAGTTCAGATAGAAGAGGGGCTAAGTGTGTGCGTTGCTATTTACTTTTCATAAAAATAAAATTATTATGCAAAACTCTGAATTGGCTTTTTAACAAAGAAATTGAAGCCCCTTCGTCAGTGGAAATTTTAATATAGCATTTAAGAGTTGAGGAGCTAAGCCTGCTTCTGAATTAATACTTCTCTGCAGTATTAGTAGCATTACTTTTTCTTCTTTTTTACTTTTGTGTAGAGGAGAAGAAGCCTAAAGTCAAGAAACCAAAATCAGAATTCCCTGTATACACGGTTCTGGAGTCAAGTGCATATATACCATCATATGATCATGGAGCTTCAATTGAAGAGATTGAGGAACAGATGGATGATTGGTTGGGAGGCAGGAACAGAACACAAAAAAAGAAGGTAAGTTCAAAACCTTTCATGTTGTTATATATTTTAAATGTTGATTCATTTGCTTGCCTCTTAAGAAAATGGAATTATGTATGTGTGCCACCACAATATTCATATACTGTTGAAGTCTAGAGAAGTATTAATTGTCAGGCAGACACATAATGGAAAAGATTATATCGATGTTTGATGTAATTTGTGTAATGATACTGGAAATGTTATAATAGGATGTCATTGATTAAAATATCTGAAAGATCTCTATGGTTTCTAAGATAAATACTATTCTTGTTCACTAGAAATTAGTAGAACATAATGCTGTGAAGTTATATGAGGCTTGGTTCTTTCTCTGAAATGCAATTAATAACATTTTGCTTGCAAGAATATTTTCCTCTCTATTTAAAAAGAAAAAAAAAGAGAGAGAAAGAAGAAACCTTCACTTCTTAATAACCAGGTGTAGTATCTTTTGATTATGGAACTGCTTATGTACTTCACGCATTTCATCTTGACTTAAGGAAAAGTCCTAACAATTTAACTTAGGTCTATTGTTAAGGTTCTTGCTACTTAGAGATAAGGGTTCTTAGTGACAGTTAGTGTACTTATCTTCTGGTAAATTTTATTAAAAATGTGTAGTTTTCATCTTAGAACTGAGATACACAGATGACAGAAGAAATGTTATAAATTGGTCTCCTGACTTGAAAGTCTGCCTTGCCTGGAAGACTGAGATGAGAAGAATGGTGTGTTTGGAGTGAAGTTAGGGCAACACAAGTCAGCATCAAAATAGTGAAAGGTGTTCCTGCTGTCATTTGTTTGATTCCTCTGTGATACAGATTTGCTTACTCCTTCATTGTGTTCAAGCCTGTGAAAATACTCCCTCCCATTTTTAGCCAGACCTAAAATTGTTACTAAAAGAATTTGAAATTTGTATAACCTGTTTAATCATAGAATCATGGAATCATAGAATCATTAAGGTTGGAAAAGACCTCTAAGATCGAGTCCAACCGTCAATCCATGTCAACCCACCACAATCATCTACCACTATTGAATCCCTAAGCTTCATGACTTTCCAGTGGCCAATTTTCTCTTGCTGTTACTTTTATCTTTCTGTATTATTTAGTACATCTGCATTATGTTTACTTTTATATTTGTTACAAATCCGTTCTGCAAATATGCTTAGCTTTTGACTTCTGTGTAAGGGATTGACACTGAATCCTTAAAACACGAGCTCATTTTCACGCACTTAGAGAAAGTAAGAACTCAGGTCCTTAATTCTATAGGTGAGTTGCCTGGGAGTTAAAAGCATATGTACAGTCATTGCTTTGTTTACCTTAACTCAAGAAGCACCCATGGATTGGATTCCTGTTAGTTGCATCTCTGTGAACCAGCTTTGCTTACCAGGCTGTGTGGGCAAATGATTAAAGGAGAAAAGATTTATGTTGGTTGCATGCTTGACTATCTGGATCCCCAAATTCACCTTCCCCTCTGATGAAAATTGAGTCTTTCTTTGGATTTCCGTGAAAATGAAGGAATTGAATAGACTGGGCCTATTCCATCTATAATTTTGCACCTCCTACACAGAGTATATGGAAGTTGTGTCTTCAGAGTCACCGCTAAGAGAACAAGTTGTAGGTACATCCTTTCAGAAACAGGAGTCACAGAAATTAAAACATACCAAAGAACTGTTATTAAAAGGTAAGTAACTTGTTTTTCTACACTTACACCTAGGGGTTCAGTATTGCATCTCATCACTTTGATTAATGAGTTTATTTTTTTAATTATATTCTGTTACAAATGGGGTTAACATTTTAGGGACAAGCAGGCAATTTGCAGGTATACTGTCTGGGTAAAGTGTTTGACCTGAACAAACTGTGATGAGGTGTGCTTCCTTTCCTTGACAGCTAATATGTTACCGCAGTGCAACGTCGACATTTAATACAGTAGTGGAGAGAAACAGATTCATAAACTGTACAAAGACATGGAGGGTATATGTTACTGGCTCTAGTAGCTTGTAGGAGCCATTTGTATGGCAATATGAGAATGTCTGTGTCATTATTTGTAATAAGCTCACTGGGAAAAATCGTTGTACCACAAGTGAATTGTTCCTAACTGTCATTTGACACATTTTCCATTTTAGAAAGATGTCTAATGGTAGAATTCTCGATTCTTGGTGAAGTCCATTTTAGAAGATGTCTAATGGTAGAATTCTCGATTCTTGGTGAAGTAAGGAGGAGGGGGCAGCAAAACCGCAGCCATGGACTTCTGGAGGGCGGACTTTGGCCTGTTCAGGACGCTGGTTGGGAGAGTCCCTTGGGAGACAGTCCTGAAGGGCAAAGGGGTCCCGGAAGGCTGGACGTTCTTCAAGAAGGAAGTCTTAAAGGCGCAGGAGCAGGCTGTCCCCATGTGCCGTAAGAAGAACGGGCGGGGAAGACGACCAGCCTGGCTGAACGGGGAGCTCTTGCTGGGACTCAGGAAAAAAAGGAGAGTTTACCGCTTGTGGAAGAAGGG
>NW_008794911.1:4554532-4565295 GCF_000699145.1 Aptenodytes forsteri
CTGCCCAGGGAAGTGGTTGAGTCCCCATCCCTGGAGGTATTTAAAAGACGTGTAGATGCGGCGCTTAGGGACATGGTTTAGTGGGCATGGTGGTGTTGGGTCGACGGTTGGACTCGATGATCTTAGAGGTCTTTTCCAGCCTTAATGACTCTATGATTCTATGATTCTTTTCCTCTACTACATATCATAGATGTGATCTGGGACAGCATCACTCTTCTACTTCCCTCTTCTGCTTCTTGCATGGACGTGCAAGTGGTGTGTAACATTCACCTCTCAGTTCTGCATGTTTTAGGAGAAAGTTACTCTTTCATAAATCATTTTGCCATCAGACTTTTTCTTGGAATTGTCATGCTTCACTCATGAGAAAGCTTGTTGGCTTTTTTGTTCCTTTTCTTTCATGATAGCTCAGGGATGTGGACTATGTACAGTCAACCAGGCTTGAGAGCAGTTATCCATGTGGAAAGGTCAAAGTAGCTTGATAAAATATTATGTGACTATGTCATCCATCCAGAAATAAGGAAGTTGAGTTGCTGTCCCTGATGTTGGTATCCCAAGTGTAAATGATTACAATTCATTTCATATTGTTCACAAATTGCTTTGCACTGTTGACATTTGTACTTTAGGAGGTGCCTGTAATCCATGGACTAGTGTTTTGGAAGTGCTGTACCATGCAGAGTGCCCAGTTTGATAAAAATTCAGATTATGTTCAGTTGTTAGGTTGAAGTCAGTCCCTGTGATTTTTTTTCTTTTTTTTTTTTTAAATACATGATGATATTTGAATGCTTAGGTTCCTTTCATTTTGGTTGGGGGTTTTTTTGTTTTGGTTTTTTTTTTTGAAAGCTGGTTTAATGGCTCATGGGCTACAGTCCTGTAAGCTGTTTACTAATGTTTCCTCCAGTTTGGAAAAGTACATTTGTGCTCTTTGGGAGAGTGAATTTGGAAGTCTAAGGTTATGAATTTAGATGCATCAAAGCTGTATGAAAGAAAAATTAAGATTTTTATTGTTCCATCTGCAACAGGAATCTGGATATTTTTCTGACAGATATTAATCTAGGAAGTAACATTAACGTAGACTAAATAGGTCTACAAAGTAGATTTGCCAACATGGAGAAGATAATGCTTTCAGAAGTATCTGACTCACAGTTGTTTCATTAAGCTTACATAGGAGCTCTACATTTTATTTGTGGAGCAAGAGTGTGGCTTTGGCACTGCAGAAAAATAAAATGACAGTTTTCTTCATAAAATAAATATTACTAATTATTGATGATAACTGGAATTCTGTATTTGTAAAGAAAAAAGGATATTTGTGTTTCTGTTAAGGGTTTGATGGATTTAAAATTGGTGATTTCAGAGGCCAGTGTCCTGGGCTTCAAAAAAAAAAAAAAAATCACTTTTGTTTGATAGCCTAGAAAGACATAAGTTTTTGCTGATCTTTTCAATATGTCTAAGTCAGGAGGTATAGGAATAAAGTGCAACTTGACAAAAGTTAAGCTGTTGGATATTGTAACTGAACAGAAGAAGATGATAAATGGGGATGTAGAGAAATAGGTCAATAGGAATTGGGCAGAGAGGCTGGAATTAAGATTAAACATGATCTGGGGATAGCTTTGGAACAAAATGAATAATTTGCTTCAGTGTTTATTGAAGATGATCTTGAAAGTAAAGGCTGATGAAAATTGCTTGGAAATGAGAATTAGCATCTCTGATGGGGAGGTAAAGTTTTGATATGAAATTCAGAAGACACTGTAGGCTAGTCCTCACCCCAGAATTCATTTAAAGTATCATCCTCACTGAAGAGCAGACATTGTCCTTTTTAAGAAGGAAAAAAAATATGCCACTGTCACCCTACTAAGTGACCTAACTGTCAGTTCAAAATGTAATAGCAGCAATGTAAAAGTACATGGAAAATAATATAAAATGCAATTTGGAGTACCAGTGTGTTTTTTGGATTGGTCTACTAATTTTTATTGATAGTTGCTTAGAAACATTTGGGTTTTTTCTGTCTGGTGTCTGAATATGATATGGAAGCTATTAATGTACTGTTGATTACTGTTTCCATAGAGTTTAAGTATTGAAGTAGATAAGGATCAGGCTATAGAGAAGAAAACCACTTCCTTCTTAGGCAAGGTAAAATGATCTACCAAGGGATGTAGAAAGAGGAGTGTTTCCTGATTTTTTTTTCATAAGGTTACATAGCTGGCTGAAAACGTGCTTATAGTGTAGTAAAGTTATTCTTCTGTTGTAGTTTGAGAACGCACTAAGTTTATGTCCATAAGGGGCTTGTCTTACTATGTTGTTACTCTCTACTTAGAACTGAATATTAAAAGAAAGTGAGCTATTAGGAGATATTCAGATAATACTCAGTATTACAGAACTGAGAGGTAACTTTTCTGCATTTCTCTGCAGCAGTGATCCATCCACCCTTAGGACTTTTTGTACAGTTTTGATTGCTGCACTTTTCAGAAAGAAAGAAAAATTAACAGGAAGACTGGATGAGCAAAAAAAAGAAATTTAGAAAGTTATATTTATCAGGAATGTTAAATAGATGGAGTTTTAGACCAGAAGAGGGAAGCTGTTGGAGAATAACTGGATGCATCATTTTTCCAGTCCATTCCAGGCTGTTTTAGGTAATATGTTAATCATTTATCATTACTTTCTACCTTTCATAAATTTGGAGAGAAAGAACTACTGAATTTAATTTGCAGCCAGGATGTTTAAGTTTGGATTTGGGAACACGTGGGGGGAGATGCATAACTAGAGCATGTTACCTAGACCATTTATGAAACCTTTCTTTGAGTGTCTATCCTGTTCTTAAACTCCATCTGTTGAAAACAGTGTGAGCAGACTCAGTTGTATTTGAGAGCATGGAAATGAAGTAATGAGACTCTTGAGGGTTTTTTTCTATATAGGAAGTCATATACTTACCTAGCACTAAATTGCATATTCAGGTAGCACTGTTTACACTATTCATGCAAACTGCATATGACTACAAAGCTGAGAGAAATCACTAAAAGCTCATTCTCATACTGATAACAAAGCTCTTCAAAACAAGTACTGAAAAAGTGTATTTCTAAAATAATTTTTTGTTTTGTCACTGAATGTTTGTACTCCCAGATTAGATCATCTTTCAGGTTGTTAACAGGAGATAATTAGCTTAATTTACTTAGCCTGAGGTTCTGATTTTTTTTTTTCTTTATCTGTCACCAAAAATTGTCTGGAAAAAGTGTTCTGTGTATGCTTGTTAGAAATTACGGGAAATTTAGAGGGAATGTTACCATGGGCTTCCTTCTAGGTTGCATTATTTTGTGGGCTGCGTATGTTGTTAAGCCGCTATTGCATTACTTTGTAGCCATTTAACCCTTTACTTTCCTATGGGTGACCTATTATGTGGAGCTGGAAGAAAAAAGAGCAACTTATTAGAGGACATGTTTTGTTACATCTGATCTTGTTCTGTCCTTTCTGCGAATATTCATGCAAGAATATATCTATTTACCGTTTCTGGAATCATTCTATTGATGAATCATTGTGAAGTAATTTCTCTCCCAGTGGGATTTCTCTCATATTCTTTGTTCTGATTTGATTTTACATGATTTGTTACACACATTGTTTTCACAAGAGTTCATTGTTTATGTGAATAACGTTGTTGTTGTTGCATGAAAATCTTAGCCCTTGAGAAATCAATGGGAGATTTATCATTGTTTTCAGTGGGACCAGGATTATAATTCCTTTTGGTTTACAGTTTGCTCATCTTCTTCCACTGGAATCTCCTCTTCGTTCCATATCATTATTTGACTCATTCGTCTCTGAAGATAGAGTTCCAAGTTCTACCTCAATGAGGGGTGAATACTTTTGACCTTTTGATATTTGCTTGCTCTGTAAAGGGGAGATAAAGGTGGAGAAAGAAGTGCCTGATCCCTTCCAGCTGGACCAGATGTATGGATAGAAAATCATGTTTCTCATTATTTTTGTTTTTCATGTTATCCTGCGGCACTTCTTGGCATTTGGGTGGTTTTGATGCTGCAGGAGCACCTGGCTTGATTTTACTAAAGCAGGAGTAGTAAAAACTATTTTTGCGTGCAGAGCTTGGGAAGCTTAGATAACGTGGATCTCCTGCATTTGCTACACTTCATTTTTTTTACCCTTAAATTAGGATTATTAAAAACACTGTGAAACAAAAGTATACATTAGCATTGTTTTTGCACAATTTATTGGTAGATGCTGGAAACGTAGTTACCATTTTTTTCCAGTTGTTGAACTGTAGGCCGTGGTCATCTTGTACTGAACTCTTTTCTGGTTAAAGTGCAGTTTGTGTTTTTATTTTTCTCAGCCTGGGCCATCAAAGCACTGTGTTTCATAGATAGGATATTGATAACCAAGTGAGCTTTTTAATCATGATGGTTTTATTTGAAAGCTGGCTGTGGAACAACAATATAAAATAACTTAACTGTAAATGTACAAAAGAGGTCGGTCTGCTTTATAACATTAAAAGGCAAAATGCTATACAAATGCTAAATTATTATTTTGTTAGTTTAAAAAGTATAGTTTTGGCAATTAAATCTTAGTCATCTTACAATTTTACACATTTCATAATTGCCAGCTAGCTTGCCACCTGCTCTCTTCTGCCTTGAATCTTCCCACATCTGTGCTGCTTTGAAATCTGAGTATGCTTTTTCTTTAGTAGCAAATAACATGGTGCTTGTTCTAATCAGACGTCATATGACGGATTACCTGAATACAGTTTCCAGGCTTTTAAAAAATGTTAATTCCTTAAGCAAGCAGTTTGTATCTTAGCAGGATTAAGGTGCTGTGTAAACCAGATGTTTTAATAAATTGATCTTCAAGGGGAAGGGTTATTCTGTTTTAGTGTGCTACCTGAGGTCATCTAGTTTTGAAATAACTTAATTTTCTTTTTCTAAGCAGTGAAACAAGTATGGTATCTGAAAAGTGTGTCTGTATTCTAAATCTTTTTTATTCCTGGGACAGGTACAAGTAGGCAACTAGCAGTCCAAGGTTCCTCATGGTGTCCTGCTAGTGTGCCTCGACCCTGACCCAGAGAGATTGCTGTAGATCGAGAAAGTAAATCACTCTGTGCCCGTTGAATTTAAGGCTCTATATTGAGACTGCCAGCAACCATACCTTTTAGTGTCAGTTATGAAGCTATTCACTAGGAGCTAGTCTAAGCTCATAATACATTTTAACCTGAGCTCCAAACTCTCATCAAATGGTGATGACTTTGAGTCACTATTGATCTGGGCCATATTGAATTTAGTAACCCTGAGGTGAAAATCTCAGTATTCTATTACCAAACTCTTAAGCAATGTAGTGTCACTAAAAAGGTACTTCATTTTAAAAAAAACACTAAAAAACCTGCATTAGAGTGGTACTGAAAGTGTTAAGTCAGAAGACTCCAGGCTTTCCTGGGGTTTATTATGCTTTGTGTCACTGCAAATGTTGTGGGCTCAGCCTGAGTAGAATATTGGGGTTTGCATTTTAAAATAACTCTACAGTTTATGTCCTACAGATAACTCCTACAGTTATCATATTTGCATTAGAGTTATTAGTGTTAATGAAAAAGCTACTTTTGTCCTATACACATACTTTTTAAAATAGGTGTTTACATCTACCTATATAATATACTCGGGCTCCTGCTTGAGGTTGGTGAACAGGTACAGAACAATGTATATGTGTTTCTTCTGTGCAGCAGAATAATATTGATGATAACAGCTGGGACAGTGTGGAGAAGGCACCCTTTGTTACATACTGTGTTTGTAAAGTAGGGAACAGGACTTGATTTACCAAAACAGTAGACGGGCATCTTGGTGGTTCTAAAATGTTTGTGTAATTTTTTTGTCCCATACATACATATTAGTGGTTCTATTCCTCTTTCTCTTCCTTTTTGCTAGCCACCAAGTCAGCCTAGTGAACAAAAGAAAACTAGAAAAATTCTGAATTTTTCAAGTATCATACTTAACAGCCGATGTTTTTGTTGGGTTTATCGCTAATCTTTTTGTTTCTTTATGTGACTGTTGAACCAGAGCAGTCTATTTCTAGCAAATTAGTGTATTTAGCATATTTCTAGCCAATTGGTGTGTTTTTTATTTTGTTTAGAAACAATAGCTGTATGTACTCTTTGAATCATCTTTCCTTAAAGGCAGACAATAACCTTCTTCTCAGGCTTCTGTCTTAACTATTTAAGCCTCTATGGACTTTACTTTGGACTTGAATAGCTTTAAGGAGAGAATAAATGTGGGGTTTTTTTTAAAAAATACTATTTTTTATTATTGAGTTTTCCTTGGAGAGGATGACCCACATCTTTAAATCTAGAATAAGACCTCTCTGCTTTTGAGCTGTGAATATCAAATCATTAGGGTCAGAAATCTAATTTCATCTGCAGTATTAAACATGCAATGCTTTTAATCCTCAGCTTTTCTTAAGGAAGAATAAAGTTACAGGATGATGATACATTCTTCAACTAGCATCTCAAGTTAGTGTTTTCAGTGTTATGGCAGATATACATCAAAGAACAAATTGTATTTGTACATACAAAGTGAAGAAAATAAATTCTCCTAGCGATGGATTCAGAGAAAATAGTTGTTATGACTGGGACAAATGCCCAAAGTAGTAAGCATTGAACCAAGAGTTACAGACTTTTGCCTAAAATAGGTCAGGAATATATAAAGACTGTAAATAAATACTAACTGAACAACTGCTATGTAAGAATGTGGAATTTATGTATTTCCTTTTCTGCCTTTCTTTCTTTGACCTATTAGTTAGGTTGGATAGGTTAACAAAGCATAGGAAACTTTATTTCTTTATTTATTCTTGTATTTATAGAAAGTAATGGTGTGTTTATAGAGTATGTAATTCAATAATATTCTGCTCTCAAATGTGCTATGCTCAGGCTGGCCAGAACTAGTTTGGGTGGAGAGGTGGTGTCATCTATGCAAGCAGGAAAGTCGCGCTGTGAGCCTTTAAGGAGAATATTAAAAAGCATCTAAATGATACAGAGAAATTATTTGATATGACAGCCAGGGAAAAAGTTTTTTGGAAACAGTATGTCTCACAGCACAACCAAAATTCTGTCTAGATTGCAAAGGAAACAAACAGCCAAAATATGTATTTCTCTAAGGACATTTTCTAAAGTTAGTAACAATATGTTATATAAACACTTATACACTAGTTAAAAAAAAAAAAACAAAACAACAAAACCAGCCATGTATATGTATTGAATTAAGGCCATACAGTTGACATTTGCCTGATATTTCCTGATTTTGATTGAGTTTTTAAACTTTGTGTCTAATTAAATATAGTAGCATAGTTTCTTGTCTTGTACAGACAAGAAGAATAATACACTGATTTCAACACCATGCTATAGGTGCTGTGGTGTCCAATTCTAGCTTTCAGTAGTTTTTCAACTGAATCTGTATTCCAGAGAAGTGATTGATGCGACTTGCTGCCATAATACAGTCTGACTAGTTTTACATGTGTGTGTTCCGTATGTAGTCCTCAGGTTTTTGAGTCTGTCCGTTGCAAACTAACCAAGAGCTCAAGTTAATTGTGCGAAGTATTAGTCGGTGTGGACAAACACACAGGGTTTTTAAAATGCAGCTCTGTTTCTGCACTGGGCAGCACTATAACCTCTGTTTAGACACCTGCCTGAGTCCAAACTAGGGCTATATAGCTTCTGTTACATTAACTTTTATAACTCAAGTTGGACTTCTTAATTTACCTCAGGTCTTGAGTCCTGTTTCATTTCTGATATTGACATGATAGTTGTCTATCACAGAAAGACATGGTAGTTGACATAAGAGAAACCTTGTACCTGTGAGAAGAAACAGGAACTAAATCTTTCCCAGTCAGCCGTTGAAAATCTGACTCTCTTCATTGGAACTGTGTCTTCTGTTCTGAAGCTGATACCCATTTTATATAAATTTGCAAGAAGCTGCACAGTGCCTTTGTAAATATTAGTCTTCATTGCACTGGTTTTGTCTTCCTCTCAGCTTGGGAGAGATGTAGAAAAACATCTGATGGGACTGCTCTGATTTAGCCCAGTTAGGGTCAGGCGGTGGTAGAAATCCTGTTTTTTCCTTGGCAGTGCTTCCTCACTGTCACCTCCCAAAACAAAGTCACTCCTGTCTCAACTTGAAAGGAAGAGTACAGAAGCAGAAGGAAGAGACTGTATTTGCACATATAAGAGGTAGAAGCTGGAGGAAGATGTGAAAGCTGGTTAATCACTGTGACCTTGCCCCACTTGCTCCTGCTCATCCGACAGAAGGGAGAGAGAGCAGTCCAGCGTTGACACAGTGTATCCTCAGAATTTTGCCAGTAAATGACAGGCAAGGATGATAAATATCCCTGAAATGGGATTTTCACAGGATCCACAGCTTAGGGATCAGAAAGAATTTGCAGTTTATGGCACCAACTTCTGTAGTGCAATTCACTGCTGCTCTTTTCGGCTTTTTAACATGAATTTGAAAAGTGCAGACTGTTGCAAAATAGTTACTTTTCTTGTATGAGTTTAGTGATCTTTAAATTGGAGAATGAAATTAGCTTCAAATAAATCTAGTTTTAATTTATAAATGTAAATAAATATTGATGTTTCTATATCATATTTTCCAGACAAACCAATTAAAATCTGGTTAGATTCAGCATCTTACCTTCTTTCACAATGCACAGTGCTGCTGCTTTCCTTTTCTTCCTGAGGCCATGACTATGGGTTTGGTCAAATTTATTTATAGAAATTGCCCAGAAACTATAATCTAGGGTAAACTCCAGCAACTAAAAATAAACTGAACAATGTAAGAGATGTTTGGCTTTTGTTTTCCCAGTAAAGATAAATATGTAATCCTGCCTTGCCGAGGAATGATTTAATACTACTGACATAAGCATTTCGCCACTTAGGAATTTTCAGAGAATCTCAGTCTAGTCATTAGCCATTTTCTGTATAATTTTTGACAGGCGGGATGCAGTCTTGAAAAGACTTAGACTTTAGTCTTTAACTAAAGACACCTTTAGTCTTCAAACCCTCAGTTCAGCACACTTGAGCATGCAATTGCGTTCCATTTAAATGAATAGGAGTTGTGTCCATATTTGAAGTTAGGTACACTTTGAATTGGGATGCAAATTATTTGGCCTGAACCATTCTTTATAAAATGCTACTGGATCGTATATTAATTACCCAAACCTGCAAAAGAGGAGAGCACTCTTAATGATGGCACAGTATGAGAAGTGGTACATTGCAGCTGAGACTTGTTTTGTCATATTGGTGACGGCGCTTCCCATAATTTCCAAAAGGCAGAATTTCTTAAATACAGTAACTATCCTTGAGGTGCAAATTATGAAGGAGTGGAAGTTCTCGCATCGTTTACAACTGAGTACTGTGGAAAACCTGTGTTTTGCTGCAGCCCTCGGACTTTCACAAAGTAAGCACGCATTTACAGCATGCATTTACTTACAAAAGTAGCAGGTTTGATGTGTTGCATAGCATCAGATTTTTTACATAGACCTCTTTAGGGAACATCAGCATTCTGACCATCCAGAGTTCTCCTAGTGGTGCTCTCTTTTTAATCATGAGATAAACGGTGTACCTGGATTCGTTATTTTATTAAAACACACAACCATGAACACAGAAAACATAATACTTGAATTTTTACTATTTACTAGGTGATACTTGTAATTCACATCGGAAATCTGGATTGGAACAGCTCTATAAAGAAAATAATTTCAACAGAGAATCTAGGTAATAAGTTAGTAACTTCTAGTGTGTGTTTATTTGGGTTTTTTTAACTATGCTAGTCTCAACTGGATATCTACCAGTATCAGCAATATTTCGCTGCCTTGGGCTTTTTTTTTATTGTCCTTGTTTGGAAGGCTTGCCCAGTAATGAGAAGGTGAGCACGGGAAGAATGAGACTGATGTTTATGGTACATTTTCAAATGGCCACAAATTATGGGAAGGAAAAGCTGTGCGTATGGCAAAAGCGAAGGCTAACTTTGATTTTTAGTTAGCCCAGACTTTGTGGTTATATTTGGGAATTTGACAAGCAGATTCAATGTTTATATGTTAAGCAGTTTAAGTAGTGTTGCCCTTATTTTCAATTATACGTATACTATTTTATGATAATTAACTATTTTTATATTTGGGGTTCTTTTGGAAGTACAGTTGCTTGAGGTTGCCATCACAGATCTGTGTTTTATGAATGCATGAAAACTTCTCAGATTTTTTTTTTGCTCCCCCCCCATGTTATTACATGACAACTTGGACTGTTGGAAAACAACTGAAAATTTAGTTTAGTATGGGCCATGTTCATGACATTTTCCAGGTAGCCCGTTTAGGGTCCTAAATGCATATTGTTTCTGATTCTTGCAGGCATATTCTGGTGGGATAGTAGACTATTATTAGTAGATTATTAGTAGTAGACATGCCAGAGGGATGGCATGCCATCCAGAGGGACCTGGACAAGCTGGAGAAGTGGGCCTGCATGAACCTCATGAGGTTTAACAAGGCCAAGTGCAAGGTCCTGCACCTGGGTCGGGGCAACCCCCGGTATCAATACAGGCTGGGGGATGAAGGGATTGAGAGCAGCCCTGCCGAGAAGGACTTGGGGGTACTGGTGGATGAAAAGCTGGACATGAGCCAGCAATGTGCGCTCGCAGCCCAGAAGGCCAACCGTATCCTGGGCTGCATCCAAAGAAGCGTGGCCAGCAGGTCGAGGGAGGTGATTCTGCCCCTCTACTCTGCTCTGGTGAGACCCCACCTGGAGT
>NW_008794911.1:4565407-4588692 GCF_000699145.1 Aptenodytes forsteri
GCCTGTTGCGACAGGACAAGGGGGAATGGCTTTAAACTAAAGGGGGGTAGATTTAGACTAGATCTGAGGAGTGGATGCCCCATCCCTGGAAACATTCCAGGTCAGGTTGGATGGGGCTCTGAGCAACCCGATGTAGTTGAAGATGTCCCTGCCTACGGCAGGGGGGTTGGACTAGATGACCTTTAGAGGTCCCTTCCAACCCAAACTATTCTATGATTCTATGATTTTTTTTTTGCTTTGTCTTTTCTTTTCTTTTTTCCGCTTCATGGCCAAAATTCACAGCTGCCTTGATCCATGTCAAAATATCTGTTAGGTTGTAGGCTAGATACCATTCTCTATTTTTGTTCTCTACCAAAGAGAACTTGTATATTGAAAGCAAATCTCTAAGTTTTGGTATTCTGCTTAACAGGATTTTATCATCTTTGGACATCTTGTCCATTTGGAGAAGGGTGCTGGATTTTTCCTTTGGGTTTTAACGTACTGATAGACCTGACTTGATGAGCCATACTTAGTATAGAAGAAATATTTGAATATCACTGGTGGAGATAATTGCTCTGTAATTGTGCAGTATGTTTGTGTGGTTTTGGGATGCAGAATACCTCCTGCATTCAAGTTAAAAATGAAGAGATCAGAATATCCAGGCTGTTTTAGGGAATAACTGATCAGTGGCAGAGCAAGATAGCATTGCCAGTTGTCCTGGTTTCGGCTGGGATAGAGTTAATTTTCTTCCTAGTAGCTGGTATAGTGCTGTGTTTTGGATTTAGTATGAGAATAATGTGATAACACACTGATGTTTTAGTTGTTGCTAAACAGTGTTTATACTAAGTCAAGGACTTTTCAGCTTCCCATACTCTGCCAGCAAGGAGGTGCACAAGAAGCTGGGAGGGGGGCATAGCCAGGACAGATGACCCAAACTGGCTAAAGGGATATTCCATACCATATGACATCATGCTCAGTATATAAACTGGGGGGAGTTGGCCAGGGGGCAGTGAGATTGCTGCTTAGGGACTGACTGGGCGTCAGTTGGCGGGCAGTGAGTGGTTGCATCACCTCTTGTTTGTTTTCTTTTTCCCTTCCTGGGTTTTGTTTCTCTCTCCCTCCCTCTCTCCCTTCCCCCCTTCTCTCCCCCCCCCATTATTTTATTATTTCAAGTATTAAACTGTTCTTATCTCAACCCATGAGTTTTCTTACTTTTGCTGTTCTGATTCTCTCCCCCGTCCCACTGGGGAGGCGGGGGAGGGTGAGCAAGTGGCTGTGTGGTGCTTAGTTGCTGACTGGGGTTAAACCATGACACCAGTGAAATAGTTTAGTTGCATTTGATGTGGAAGGAAGAATGTTATTTAGACATTAACTGTGGTGTTGAAATAATTCTGATGGAGACGGTTGAAACTATATTATGAAGGAAGGCAAGGGACAACAAAAACTGATTTTGGATAAGCTATTTAAGGTGAATGAAGGTAGGAGAAACAGGTTGCCAGCAATAGACGAAGGTTAAAAAAAAAAAATCCAAAAGTTATTGAGATAGAGATCTTATCTTCTGATAAAGTGTGCCAGGAAGCAAGACAGAAAAGCTGGACAAAGGACAGAAGAGGACAGCACTGCGGAGCAGTCAGTGAGCAGGATTAGCAGTGTAGTATATCTTGTTCATTATGACACAGTCTGTGAGATCGAGGATGGTTTAGTGTATTGAATGTTTTTTAATACCATATGTTAATGTTTTCAAAGTACCCATAACATGCCATGTTACACTGAAGTGGATTAAAGAAGAGTATACAGCCCAATATATAACAGCCCAATGCTGTTAAATATTTGACACTTGCTTAGTCTGCTTAGTATTTCATGAGACAAATAATAACCCTGCAAGGAAAAACAGTCCTTACTAATAAAGACTAATCATATGCTTTAATGTATCTGCGTGCCTTTGTGCTCATCTCCTCTAGAAATTTAACAGCATGGCCAAAGACTTTTCATGTATCAAGTAATTATGAAAAAGTTGCCACCTGCAGTCTGTTGAGGACTTACTACCCTATGCACTTATTTATTGACGTTTATGAAAGTTACAAAATTCTTTTGAAGAATTCATTGACCTATGTACTCTAGAAGGTTTGCAATTTCCTGTTCTCTATCAAATGGTAATACTTTTCAAACTGCATTTAAAAATCCAAATAGAGTGGTGTTTTGTGAGAGAATTAAACTAAAAACATTTATTCCTTTTCCTTGGGAATTTGTCTCCACATTAATGTATCACAGGCCAAACCTAATTACCTATTCAACCTATAGTTTATTTGATCTGCATGCCTGAGTGTCCTACAATCAAATTTACTGAAGAGCTTCTCACTTTTTTCTGCATTAAAACAATTGCCTTGAAGCAGCTAACAATTAAAAAATAAATGAGTTAACACTTTCTGCTAAGTGCTACCATTTAAGTTGTAATATGCAATTAAAAACTACATTTTAATTTCTGTTCAATTACATTGACTTAAATAGTAATTTTAGTGTTATATTTATGAACCATTTAATTGTGACATTTTTCCTCTGGCTTGCGTGATGGAAAAGCAGATTTGATTTTGAGAATGCAGCAAGAAATAACCTTTTTCTCCCCATGGTTTTCTGTAATGACAAACAGAAAAAGGCAAAATTAGCTGGGCTTTGTGTAAATATAGCAGAAAAATTTAATTTCAAAAGCCATAAAAATATGTCATTATTTGAATTAGTTTTCAAAAACATGAAAAATATCTACTTCGTAGGAGGAATATTGTTTTATGGTAATGTAGGTAGGTATTTGAAACATTCCTGCATGTATTTGGTCATGTTAACGGCTATAGGTTAAAGAAAGCTTCGTATTAAGTCTAGAATCAAAGCCTGGTAGAACCTGAAGTGTGAAAACATTACTTGTAGAGCAGTGGCCTTTTTCAGGTGTGAATTGCTAGAGACAGATGCTTTACTACTTTTTGGCTTTAGCTCCTTTTTTTAAAAAAGGAAATGGTATTTGATGCATTGCAAAGAACTAGTTAACATATTTTTATGTTAATACTAGAGGGAACTTGCTATGGAACAAGCTCCATATTAGAATGGATTAGGATTTTCTCTTCCCCTCTGAACCCAACTCCCTCCAGATCCTTTTAGCATGCTGAAAATCACTTTGAATCATTCTCTAACTTCCAGCCTAAACTTACGGTAAATTAGCACCCGAATGTTCATGTCCCACTTGTGTGATGTGTTAGTCTGTTACATTCGTGTAACTGGGTGTAGGGGTGTGAACAGGATCAGAAAACCATTCCAGATTAAACAAAACCTGGCCTAAAAAGCATGTTTGTTTGTTTTTTTTATTTTCTAAAGCTGGATCTCTGTGTCTCTGGACAGACCTTATTTCATCCATTTGGGTAGTATCTTTTGCTTTTTTGATTTCTGAATAACACTGGAAGTTTATAGTCACCCTTCTACCAGTAAACGTGGCTCTTTTATGTCACTTCCGGTTGATGAGCTTCCAGCTTATGTATGAATTGAAAGGATCATGCGCTTTATTTAATGTCATCCCATTTGTATTACCAGATTCATAAAGTTCTTAGATATGCAGATCTTTGCCAAGAACCAGAATTTTAAAATACCAGTTTTTTTCCAGTGTCCAATCCTGATGTTATAGAGCAAGAGATGTTTGTTTCATCAAAATTATATCTTAGGGCTGGAATGAACCTTAAGACATCTAGTCGTGTTTCCTCCTGTTAAACAAGTTCGGGTATTGCAGTGACCTGTGCCTTAATTAGATGCTGAATATACCTCATTTTGGTGAGGACGCAGCACCTTCGCTACCAAGAAGGGCTCTGCTGGAGAAGTCATCACAGACCAGTCTTTCAATTCCTGTCCCATCCTCATAACTCAGTGTCTTCCATATAGCAGTGTCAGCATGACTGGTGGATCTGCTTGAGAAAGGAGGAAGAGTATAATGTAAGAAAAAATACACTTTTTGTTCTGGGATTTTTGAAATTTGATGTGAGTGGGCTAGCAGGAGAAGGATGGCAATAAATTATGTGATGAGTATGTACTGAGAGATGTACTAGGAGAACTGTAGCTCCTGAAATGTCATCCCTTATACCATAGGAAGGATGACCTCTGAAAACAAAACTCAAATTTACTAGAAGTGCAACAGCAGATTATAGGAGGCTGTGTCTCCATGTGTATGTTGTGACTGCATGGAGGAGTTGTGGGAGTTTGGATGCATTTCTACACTGACTTTGATAAATACCTTTTTTTTTCCTCAAGCCATGCAGAATATTAAGTGTAACTTTGATAAACCTTTTATCTTCGTTAATGATTTCCTAACCTGTAAGTTATTTACACCTTCACCCAAATTTAACTGTTTTAACAGGGCTTTGTGATTCAGGATACAAGAATAGGCACAAATGTGAGAGTCCCTTTGAACATCGGGAAACACTATTTTACTGTGAGAGTGACAGAGCACTGGCACAGGTTGTCCAGGGAGGTTGTGGAGTCTCCCACCTTGGAGATATGTATTCAAAAGTTGTCTGGTCACGGTCCTCAGCAACTGGCTCTACGTGGCCCTACTTGAGTGAGGTGTCGGACCAGATGACCTCCAGAGGTCCCTTCCAACCTCAACCATTCTGTGATTCTGTACTGTTAAGTGGTACGCATTTACTCATTGACTTCAACTCCATTCTCAAAGAATGCAAGGGTAATGTCAGTTTTAATTGACTAAAAGAAAATATTCTGAGAGAAACATCTTATTCATCAAATATAAGTTATGTCTTTCCTGATCAAGGAAAACTGAAATAGAAATGATTCTTCAAAACACCTCTCATTAAAGAAAGCTGGGGGTAGGAAGTTCATTAGTTAATTTAGGCTTCTGATGCTATTTGAGGACTGTGTAGGGAGTAATTATTCTCTAACTTTAAATGAGGACATTTACGCTCTAATAACTTTGTTCTTGGTTTTGTGTCCTTTTCATATATGGTCATTTTGTCTGTATTTTATGGAATTGTCATTTTTTTCTGTGATCTCTTTGAACCTTTGTGCTCATGAAAGGGCTTCAGTATTTCAGTGAAGGCAACCAATACATGCTGCCATTTGAAAGAAGTGACAATAACATGTTTAGAATGTAGACATCCACAGAAGATTTTCCTTTTTTATAAGCTAGTCAAAAAAAGAAAAAATGTGAATAAATTTTTCAGAAGTGTCTAAATCACTGAGGGAGTAACTTTTGATTAGACGTCAATAACTTTTACCTAAAATTATCATTGGTTAGTGTAGGAAATCCAACCAATTTGTTTTGTTATACCCAATAGATAACAATTTTTTAATTTATTTCTTGTGGAGGTAGATTTGCAGACTACTGTATTGCTAGCAGAGTTTTACTTTAAATCTGGTGTTTGTGCTGTTGTAACCAACAACAGCAATCATAGATGCTGGTAATCTTCTACTCCTGTAGTTTTGAGGGGAGATCACCAAAGAATTCTTCCCCAAACTTCTCCTAAATACAAACCAGCATGTTGTAATTTGTTACTTCATAATTCTTTTGTGGGTTTACTGTGGCTGGCTGCCACGTGCCCACCTAGCCACGCTCTCGCTCCCTCTCCTCAGCAGGACTGGAGGAGAAAATAAGATGAAAAAGCTCGTAGGTCAAGGTAAAGGCATGGAGATCAAGTAATCAATTACTGTCACAGAAAAAACAGACTCGACCTCGGGACAATTAATCTATTGCCAGTTAAAACAGAGTTGGATGGTGAGAAACAGACAAAACCTAAAACACTTTCCTCCCACTCCCCTTGCACTTGAAGGTTCAACTTCACTCCTTCTTTCCCAATTCCTCTACCTCGTCCCTGCTCCCTGTAGCACAGAGAGAGTGGGGTATGGGGTGTTTGGTCAGTCTGTAACAGTTCCTCACTGCTGCTCCTTCTTTCTCATGCTTTTCCCTGCTCCAGCATGGGTCCTCCACAGGCTGCAGTCCTTCAGGATAAACCTGCTCCAGCCTGGGTCCTTCACGGGTCATGGTTCCTTTAGGGCATATCCACCTGCTCCGGTGTGGGGTCCTCCACAGGCTGCAGCGTGGATATCTGCTCCAGCATGGTCTCCTCCATGGGCTGCCGGGGAATCTCTGCTGTGGCGTCTGGAGCACCTCCTCCCCCTCCTTCTCTGACCTTGGTGTCTGCAGGTCTGTTTCTCACACTTGCCTTCGCTCCTCACACAGCAGCATTTTGCCTTTTCTTAAATACATTTCCCCAGAAGTGCTACCAGCTTGGCTGACGGGCTCAGCTGTCTCCTGCAGTGGGTCTGTTGGACCCGGCTGGAGCTGGCTGTGTCCAACACGGGGCAGCCCCTCACCGCCTTCCAGAGAGGCCACCCCGGCTACCAAAATCTTGCCACAGACACCTGATAAAAAATTCTCACTTTTCCTATCATATTTCTAAAGATTTTTACAACAAAATATTGAAGTGTTTTCATTCTTTTTACCTCCCCTGTTTTTCCAGGTGATGTAGCTTTAACCAGATGATAGTTCATACCAATGACTAGTCATTAACAAGTCTTTATTTTAGAGCAATTTCAGTTCTATTGACAAGAAAATATTTTTATAAAGTAATTTAGAGGTGTTTTTTGAGGTGTTCTTGTTCTGCAAAACCTGAAAACTATTGCTCAGCATTGCTTTCTCCTACAGATTATTTTTGAAGAACTGGAACACCTTCAAAGAAAGTACTAAAAACCGCTCTTGGCTCTGAATTCTTGAAGTAGGAATAAATAATGAGTAGGAAAGGGGAGGAAAGATCAGCTCTGAATGGCTTTTTGTAATTTGGGGATTTAAATGAAAAAAGTTGGAAAATAGACATAAAGAAAATCTGTAGAAATTACTCAAGGGTTGGAAATGGTATCTACTGATACTTGGAGAGTGACCTTTTAACTTAGCAGGTGCCTTCATGGGAGAAAATACTTGTTATTAAATGGCTGCTCAGTCTGGGAGGAAGATGCAGAAAGGCCAGTGGCTAGAAGTGAAAGCCAGAGACATTGGAATGAATGTAGTATAATAGCAATCATCTTGTGAGTATATAGGTCATCCAGTGCTTCATTTTTAAGTCACTGTTTGCCACCTTTTCTGTTAGGTGACTGATTACTACTGTTTTTTGAGTATCTGCAACTTTCTGAATATAGTCACAACTTAAAAAAATTCTTACTGCTTCACGTAGCTGGTTCTTAACTTGATCTATATTTACTTCTCATCCTCCTCCCCCACTTTTTGTCTGTCTGTTAGAACACAAATTTTTCAGTCTTAAGGTATGGCGTGTTATAAGTCTAGGAATAGCCTGGCAGCACCATGTAGTACTGCCAAAGGTGGCAGTGGGAGAATCTATTACTCGCTCAGGCTTCCTGCTGAGGTTAAGCAAAATATATATGTATATAGGTACATATAGATGTACAGCTTAGGAATGAGAAAGCTGAATAATAATTCCTTTTTGACCTGCATTAGCTGTGAAATGTACTTGTAAATAAAGATTTTAGTTGATGTTTCTGAATAGATCGCAACTGTTTTTTCTTTCCCAAAACCATGGGGGAGCTGTTATATTGACATTATACAGTTACGGATGTATTTGCATTTTGGTTTGTAATATGCTTAAACTCTCAAAGTAAACTTAGATTTTTTTTTTTTTTTTTTTAATGTTTAAAAATCATCTGTTGACATGCAGTTAGGATGGGTTAACAGCCTGCTTGAAGTTTAAA
The DNA here is from genome assembly GCF_000699145.1 of Aptenodytes forsteri. Taxonomy (NCBI): domain Eukaryota; kingdom Metazoa; phylum Chordata; class Aves; order Sphenisciformes; family Spheniscidae; genus Aptenodytes; species Aptenodytes forsteri. The sequence continues at coordinate 4,573,130 of NW_008794911.1, forward strand.
AAAAAATTGTCACAATTGTGAATAATCAATATGGTAGCCAGTGGAAGAATCTCAAATATACCCATTTCACTGGAATCAAGTCATTCTTGTCCCAGACTAAAAAGTGAAGACAGCTGTTTAATTGGGGGAAAAAAGCTTCAGAAAGGTAAAGACTTATGCAAAAGAGCATAAGATTTGCAAGTGAAATGGAAATCCAAAATAAAGTAAGGCCAAGAACAAAAAGTTATTACTTTTGTTCAAAGAAAATACATGAAGGAACACTGCCAAGGATTTTCTTGAAGTAGTGGATTATCAAAATATAAAGCAGTTTCATGAACATGCTAGGGCTAAAAGTCCTTTTCATCCATGTTTACTACAAAGGAGTTCAGGGAGTTTTTGGCGTCATGTGTTGAAGGCAAGTGGGGAGGGAGTGTTTTAAATTGAAGCATTCATCTGAAGTTGATAAATAAAAAATTGCTTGGAACAATGGTCTTCACCATTAGTTGACCTAAAAAGAACTCTAATATTAAATCCATTTAATACTGCTATTAATATTTTAGCAATTACTTAAATGAGCCTTGAAATGAGAGATGGAAGTAGGATACCAATTTTTGAGCTTCACTGAGGATTCTGGGAAATACAGACTGGTTAGCATGAATTCCATACTGGGTAATTTTTTGAAATTATGAAATGAATTATACTATTAGATGCGCCAATTTTAAAATAATAGTAAAAAGTCAGTGTGAATTTAAAGAAAAGTTATGCGTTGTTATTATTAGAGCTTTACAGTGTACTTGGATTTTATAAAGCTTTTGACAGGTTCTGTCAGCAAGACTTCTTATAGAGACAGAGCAATGATAAGATGAAAGGGAAGATCTTTAGAGTAATGCATAGTTAAAGAACAGGAAACATATTTTTGTTATTGCAAAATGTCATTAGAGGAGTTTCATGTATATCTGCAAGGATCTGTTCAGTACTGGAAATGGTCTATAGTGTGGTGAATTACAAGAGGTGGTGGAGAATTATTCAGGGCAGCACTAATTGAAATGTCTGTGAAATCCCCATTCTGAAACAGGCAAGATCTAGAAAAATCTTTCCCGAGGAGTCCTATCTTTTCCTATGGACTCGCCTACTGCAGAAAAATTGTCTTAAACTGTGTGTTTAGAAATTAAAGAAACCACATTGCTTACTGGTAGTGTGGTTTTTTGGGGTTTGGGTTTTTTTCTTTCTCCCTCCTATATTATGTATAGAGCCATAGAGCAGGGCAGAAATACATTGGACAGAGAAATGAGAAGGCAGCAGGGTATGGTGAGAAGTGAGATACTGAATATGTGTAGAAAGCCAGCTTATAATGTTGATTAAGAGCAAAAATGGGATGAGGAGAGTGGACAGCTTCATCATTGGCTTTGTAACAGAAATGGATTCAACTTCATGCTTAGGAAATCCCTACTCCGGGTTGGGGGCAGCTGTGACGGAGAGAATCTCTCTGTCCTAGAATGTTTGCTGCTGCATTTGGTAGAAGACCTGATACTGAGGCAGATGAAACTTCATGCTTCCCTACTTAGGTTCTCACTATTCTCTAAGAGCTGTTGTCTACTTACGTTATGTATATTGTTTAATATTTTAATGCTTTTAATGCTGAAGGCATTCTTGTGTGAGGAATAGTATAAACAAAAATTATTATGGTTCGGTTGTTATTTTGACCAGCTTATGATGTAAGTGAAGATAATTAGTTGTATCTTCATATTTACATGTAGTTGCTTCAAAAAATGCTAAAATTAATCTCTAATGTTCTTTTAGACCTATGTAATATATTATTTAAGATTAAATTATTTAGGTTACTGGGACCAGAGGATGTGCAACCAGGAGTTCAAAGAAAATTTAAGGATTAAATAATTCAATCAACTGTTTATTTTGTTGAGTGCCTGAGGACTGAAATGGCAAATGTGTCATTCTATTTATTTATTTAAGTTGTCAGTAGAATCAGTGGAATTCAGGGACCTTTACAGGCCTGTACATCTGACATCTCTTTACGGAAAACTATCAAAAACTGAAATAAAGAATAGAATTAGTGAGCACCATGTAAATATGACCTGCATGGAGTCCTGAACATTGCTTCTATAAAGGGAAGTCCTGCCTTAAACCCTCTGGACTTCTTTGAAGGATTAACAAATATGCAGGGAGAAGGTGATCTGATTGATAACTCCCCTCCAGAAGGGTTTAACAAGGCTTGTAGGCTGTTAAGGAACGAAAGCAATCATGGGATAAGAGGAAGGATATTTTCTCAGGTAAATAATTGGTTGAAAGATGGGAAATGGAGGGTAGAAATAAATAGCTCTTTCAGTACAGCAAGGTTAGCAGTGGAGTTCAGCTGGGTTTCTGCTAGTAATTGTGCTGCTCAGTGTATTCATGTAGTATAGAGAACATGATAATATGGTAAAAAGGTGAGCTTTGAGGTGAGAGAGTTTATCAATGATAGTATTATTTGGAATAATGAAGATGAGAACAGGCACTGAAGAACTGCAGAGTGATCTTATGAGTTTGACTGCTTGGGCAATAAAATGGAAGAAAAACTTCCCAGTATGTAAATATGAAGTGATGCAAATGTTGATATAGTGGATGACAGTCCTAACTTCATGCACAAGATGATGAGCTCTGAGTTGGCCGTGATCCTTGAGGAGTGAGATCCTCCTAAGATCTCACTCAGTGAGATCTTGTCAGTGCTGGCTTCACTGAAAACATCAGCTCAGTATCATTCAAAAAACCAATGCAAGTGTTAGAAATTGTTAAGAAAGGAATAGAGAGCAAAACAGAAGAATCCTTATTCCACTGTATAAACTTTATGATTAATCCTGCTGTGTGCAGTTGGTACCTCATTTCAAGAAGGTTGGTTATAATGGAATTGCAGATGGTTTAGAAAAAGGCATCATGGGCAGTATTATGCATAAAATTGCTCTTACATGAGAAGCCAGCTGACTAGACTAGGACTCTTTAGCCAGAAAGAGACAACTTACGGGGGGATACTAGAGAGGGATATTTTGAACAAAGTTGTAAGTGACATGGAAGTCAGTATACGTAGACTATTTGCTGGTTCTTCACTCAAAGCCAAGAGCTAGGTGTCATCAAAGCTGGCAGGAGCCACATTCAAAACAGGACAAAATAAGGTGGTTCCTTGTATAATGGGTAGCAGATGTGTGCAATTGGTCATGAAGATGATGTTGCAAATCCAGAAAGTTTACATAGTTTCAGGGGAGACTGAAAAAAGCATTGAAAGAGAGATTCATTGAGGGTTACTAAATAAGTAAAATATATCAGCCTAGAGAAATTCCTTGAGATGAAAATAATTGGGGTTAGGGAAAATATTAGGGAAAATACAGGTAACCTATATGCTTGCCTTCCTCTTACTCTTAATATCTGCATATGGCCCCTGTTTTTTCAAAGCAGAGCGGGACTGGAAAGGATGAATGATAAATATAGTCCTTCTTGTTATCACAAAGTATGTAGTAAAGTTTTCTGCAGCTGCACTCCCTGAGCACAAATGGTGAGCTTACTCGCCTACCTTGACCATTGGTCTGAAACAGTATAGCTGTCCTTATGGTTTTGTTGGCTCAATTAATAAAAATTGTACTGGTGGAAATGGGATTTGAGTTATGGCTTTGAAGGAACAAAGGGTTACATTAACATGTTGTGGCTTTGAATATGAGTTCAGATCATTAATACCCTTTAGCAGATCTTTAGAGCTTCACAAGAGATCTTTAGAACTATGCAGATGCTTAGTGTTCAGCCACAGCTGGATCACAATGTCAGATGTGTATTAGGCTTGATAAAACAAGACTGACTTCAGACTTCTGGTAGGTAAAGTAAGAAATTGTAAGAATATGGAAGAATAATGTAAGAAAAATGAGACATTATGGGCAAGAAATTAAATCAGGAATACTTTACATTCTGTCCTTACAGTTAGTGGATAGAAACACCACCTTCTCGTAGGCTAAATGTATCCTGAATTGCAGAACTGTCTGGGATTTTACTAAGACCCTTGTTCTACAAATGTTGGCACAGGTATTTTTAAATAGATGCTGCCTCATGATTTTTTTGCAAGATCATGGACTAGACATGCTCAAATCAGTGAATCACCAAAATTAGATGAAGCATAGCACAAAGTCCTAGCCAGATTGAAAACATTATCCAAACTTCCACACAACAGTGATTTTAATTGAATCTACAGTATATTGATGACAGGAAGAAACGGTCTAAAGCTAAAACTTAATGTAAAAAAATCCGTTTATCTCATATTGTCAAGTCAATATAAATAACTTCTAAAGTTTCTTTATAAACTCTCGAATACTAGCCACTTCCCAGTTTTATCAATAAAAGGGTATATACTTTTATACTTATTAATGTTAACAGGTCTAAACAACTCAGACTGTTTTCTTGAAAAGAAATGCTTTATTGTCTAAAAATTTACTTTTAAGGTAATTGAAAATAGAGTTGCTCATATTTTAAAAAAATCCTAATAGTGTAAAACTCTGTCATGCTGAAAGAGCTGGTATGGAATTGCTAAGTGCAGATACACATGTAAGAGTGATGATAAACAATAAACCACATTCATATTTCTTTTCTATAGAAGGTGCATAGTGGTTTGGGTTAACTAATCCTTCAATATTGCCAGCTATGTATGATAAACCATGTTAAAGGATTATTATTTATGGGAATGCTATGAATTTTTTTATATCTACACTTGTAGTTTATTTTCATTTTAAAGACTGTAGACCATAACTCTGTACTCTTAATTTTGTATTCAGTATGGGGAGTTAATCCCAGAATGGGGCTTTTTTGATGCAAAATCTGACTGCTTGTGTAGTAACAACAGCTGTCCCCTCACCATGTGGTGTCTTCCATTGCTTTACTGTAGAGATGAATTTTGGCCCAGTGTTTCAGTAATATTGGACACACATGGTTTTAGGTGACAAAGCAGTATGTTTATGCATTCATTTGACTCTCGCAGTTACAGTTGGTTACAGATTAGAACAGAGAGAATACATTCACACCATGACCACCCTCATAGCTGCTTGTAGTGGTTGGATCACAGTAGGCGCTGTTGCATCTAAAGACACAATTAACTGTTGCTGAGGAATTGCAAATTCACAAAAGCTCTTTACAGCTTTAGTGGATTTTCTAAAAGCTTTTTCAAAGATTTTCCAAATTTATAAATGTTTTAGATCTTCACATTCTAAAATTACTGTCAGCTTTAAAATATCAACTTGTTAATCTTTTTTCATGTAGCTAATGAATTCTTGTGCCATGGACTAACTATATAACTAGCTACAGATCTACAGAATGATTGTAGTTTTGTCTGTTATTTAGGAAGATAACCTTATGACTTCTGTAGTATTTACAAATGGCTAGTAAAGTTTTGAGCACATAGGAAAATCAAAGCTTACTGAAAAAGTCTGAAAATAAATCTTACCCCAAAGCTTCTGACACATGTACATCACTGAAAAGATCATCTTGATTTCCATGTGTAATTGCTTAGATATGCTTTGGATATGGTAAGAGAGAATAGCTGTGAATTTACTTTTTAAAAAAAAACAAACCTGAAACAACAAGAAGCACCCCCCCCCAAAAAAAAAAAAAACTCAGCAAAAAAACCCCACAAAGTTTGAATACAAATTAAATAGAAAATTACAGTAAACTGCATGTTAAGTCTAATTTTGAGGTATGAAATTTGCTAATTTTTGAACAAAAGGCTTTTAACCAAAATCTTAGAAGAATTCATTATTTAAATTACAGTAATGAAAATTTTTATAAGTAGAACATTAAGTACCCCAAATCTTCCCTTCTAAAAATCTGAGAAATATTTTAGTATAAAATACATATATGGCGTATAATATAATAAATAAATATACGAAGTATATGAACTTGTTTAATACAATAAAAGTAATAAGGTTATTGTGCAATGTGGAGATTTTCTATGTATTTATCATTTCTTCTGTAGGCCAGAGTGTAATTGTATGATAATGCATGTAATGTATGTGTGAGAACTCTCACATACACACACATCATTTAAGCGTCTTGCGTTTGAATCATCATAGATAATTCATTTTATACTTGTCTTAAAAACTATCCGAATATGAATGTCTGAGACTTTCAGCATTGAATAAAGAACTACATGGATCCAAACTAGGACGATTGATGAAATCCTTGCTACTATTGACTATTATTTACTGTCTTTTAAGTGGCAGGTTGTATTTATGCCAATTTATCTGCTTCAAGGAACACTCTTGATAGCAGAACAAAGTGAATAAAAGTAGTTTGCTTTGCAAATGAATGCAAATGGTGGAGCCTTTCGGGAAGCCCTTTAACAGGAGCAATGCACTTTGATTATGAGTGAAGCTGCCATTTGGACATGGTGAAAAGAGCACGCTTGAACCATTGATTGGGGGAGACAGTAAAAAGTCAGGAAGGGCCCCGTTAAGCTTGCAGTGCGGCAGGCGGATGTCAGTGTGGTTAGAGCACAGTGGGAGAATGACAGGCAGGATTAGTGTCAGGGAGAAGCTTTGCTGTAGTTGTGGAGATGGTCCCTGGGGTCACTCACCTCTGACTGTTGTTCTGTGCTGATGGCTCTGTAATGCAAACTGCTTGATATGTGCCTGTTCATTATCGGAAATGGTGATTAGAAGAGGTATGTCATAAAGAATTCCTTAAAAATAAATAAAATGGCCAACTACTGATGGTAACAAAGATTCGGCTCTGCAGTCGTTGCCACAGACACTGCAAATGTCAAAGATGGTTACTGCGTCTTGCCTTCTCAGGCAAGTGCGATTTCATGCCTTAAACAGCTATAATTGTGTGTTCCTTGCTTTGTTCACTTTTATTTGGCCGTTACAAAGACAGTTATTTTTGACAGATTGTCTTTATGTAGATAGAGCAAAACATTTTTGTAGCTTTTGGTTATTGTGTGATAGAAACATCCGGTTTGGTTTTGTGGCATAACCGTGCTTTGTGGGGGTGAGGGCTGTTGTTTAATAGTCTTAATGGAATATTAGAATCAACAGATTTCATTCCTGAATCATCCCAGAATGCTAAAACATAGGATGATTACAGTAACAACAAGCTAAAATGACTGTTCTGTTTTGTTTAGCGGCTTTTTTAAAATGTAAAAATGAGGATATTTTCTTTGTCTTTGCTGAAAAATCTTACATGTGCAATTAAATAAATGTCTGAAATTTTGCATCTTAAACTGTGATTTGATCTTTAACAAATGTATTGTTGCTTTTTCTTTACTGCATTTTATACTGTTATGTACATTGTATAAATGTTGATAGAAATTAAATGTGTTAGTGTGTACAATATACAAAATGCATTTTTTGAGTGTTAAGGATTTTTAATATCTTACTGTTGGTCTGTTGGTTTTACGCATTTTCAGCAACAACACAGGGAGATGGCACCGAGATAATTGAAACTATTTTTTTTTTTTTACATTATTTGATTAATTCGTTTGAAGGGTTTTTTCAGTATATTACCTCAAAAAATATGTCCAATATCCCAGTGTAATGAATGTTTTACAAATGTTTTACAGGCACCTGAATGGACAGAGGAGGACCTCAGCCAGCTGACAAGAAGTATGGTTAAGTTCCCAGGGGGGACCCCAGGTCGATGGGAAAAGATTGCTCACGAATTGGGTCGATCAGTGGCAGATGTGAGTTCACTCAGATTTGCATTGTATAGAGAGTGACAAACCAGAACAAGACAGGCAGTGTAGAAGGCAGACATCTATGCGGGCAGACATTGTCTTTTAAGAGAGGCTACAATCCTTTTAGGACCTGGAAGTGAACCATTAACTAACTATGCAAGAAGCAGATGTCAGCCAGTCTCTCCCTCCCCAATTAACAGCTGTAACTGATCAGCTGGATGGGGGATTCTGGTGCTTACAGACTTGAGCTACTGTAACCCAATAACAGAAAAACAATGCGCTTAGGGTTTTGTAGCAACCTCCTTTCACTGCAAGCGAATGTTTGTGTGACTTGGTTAAAGATTACATTTCTGTTTCAACCCAGTCCTTAAAAAATGTAGATGAGCTAATGGTGTTTAGACAGGTGGTTTCCATTAATTAAACTGAAATATCTTTACAAACTTTAAAACGAGTTACACATATGATACTATTTCAGTCCCTTTTTCTGGATTATAGCATGGTCAATAATGATACTGTGTAAAATGATTAATATCCTTGTTAATTCATATTTTATAGTATTGTACCAGATATCAAAGAAAGCTTGTACTTATGGATTTTAAGTGTTATGATCTTAAAACCCTTAGGGGCTAGGCTGTAAAAGACTTTTCCTTTTCAAGCAATAGATCACTAGAACATGATCTAGTGTCTGCTGAGGACCATTTGAAAGCCCTTTCGGCTGACCCTATTTTATAGGCTCTGGAGGGGTTAATGAGAATAATGTTTAAATCTGTTGATGTACATTTTGAGATTAGATGTTCTTTATTATATTTCAGGAATTATCTTAAATAATGGGAAACAAAACCTCTGGCTAGAGTGAAACGTAACCCATTATAGCCTTCTGGACAATTTTTTACTTCTTCAGTGTGTTTTTTTCCCCTGTTGATGATAATCACAAAAAGATATTTTTAGAAGTTATTTTTAAAGATTTAGTGCATCTATACAGCTCTGTTACATATACTAAAAAACAAAGCATTTGCATTCTTATTATTTTAGAATAACACATATTATTTGCAAATAAGTGGATGTAAGCAAGAAATTACTAACCTGCTATGCAAATTAAGTCTTTTTTTGTTTATTCTGTTTGGTGGTGTTTATCATACTCCTAAGTATTCATACTGCTGAAGTGGAGTGACGTTATTAGAAAGATGCTACATTTTACTAAGCAGATATTAATAGCAAAAATGTTTCACATGGCTTGGTAGTATGCAGTGTGCATGGGACAGATCTTTTGAGATTGCTTTGGAAAAACTGATTAATTTGCCTGATATTGATAATACAGCCAGGTGGAATGATTCCACATATACCCATCACAAAACTAACACTATCTTAAGACTGCCTTTTTCACCCATTTTCTGCTTTATTCCTTGATGCAGGTGTAAAAACATTATTAACAATCCTTTGCGTAATATATTTGGCCACTATACTTGCACACATCTAGTACTGGAAAGAAAAAACAAAGCTCGCTTGCTTCTTCCATTAGGTGAGAAGTCTTGAGCAACATACTCTTCAGTGAATTGGAAAGAGAAATGAAAGATGTATGTTCTAAGAGCTGTCATTTTCTTGTATGAAAAAAAGGAGTTTTCAGGGATTTTTATGTGTGGAGAAAGGTCTGAGTGTAATCCTTTTTACTTCCAGTGACCTCCAACTATATGATTAGTGTAAGTGTTCTCCACACAAGTTTTTATTTCTCTAAAAATTTCCCACTGCTGATAGTGCTAGGTCAGCTTTCCTGACACAGACTAGAGTTTCTGCTACTTTTATCATCGCATTGCACAGAGTTACAGCGATTAGGTTTTAAGAGGAAACACTTAAACAAAAGCTTCCTGGGAACTTCTCTGGATCTCAAACTATTATTGCATCAGTATCAGAAATGTTGAAACTGGGAACTACTTCAGATATATCTATTCAGCTATTGAACCAGATGTACAGCTTATCCTTTATATTTGTTGAAGGTGACACAGAATAGCATCTAAATGTACAGCAACAATTCTTATTTTGCTTGGGCATCACCATAGCTGAATAAGAATTGGCAGCTCACGGCTTAGGTGTACTCTGCACTGGGTAAAAAACTGGCTGGACGGCCGGGCCCAGAGTGTTGTGGTGAATGGAGTTAAATCCAGTTGGCAGCCGGTCACGAGCGGTGTTCCCCAGGGCTCAGTTTTGGGGCCGGTCTTGTTCAATATCTTTATCAATGATCTGGATGAGGGGATTGAGTGCACCCTCAGTAAGTTTGCAGACGACACCAAGTTGGGCGGGAGTGTTGATCTGCTCGAGGGTAGGAAGGCTCTGCAGAGGGACCTGGACAGGCTGGATCGATGGGCCCAGGCCAACTGTATGAGATTCAACAAGGCCAAGTGCCGGGTCCTGCACTTGGGCCACAACAACCCCAGGCAGCGCTACAGGCTTGGGGAAGAGTGACTGGAAAGCTGCCTGTCGGAAAAGGACCTGGGGGTGTTGGTCGACAGCCAGCTGAACATGAGCCGGCAGTGTGCCCAGGCGGCCAAGAAGGCCAATGGCATCCTGGCCTGTATCAGAAATAGTGTGGCCAGCAGGAGTAGGGAAGTGATCGTGCCCCTGTGCTCGGCACTGGTGAGGCCGCACCTCGAATACTGTGTTCAGTTTTGGGCCCCTCACTACAAGAAGGTCGTTGAGGTGCTGGAGCGTGTCCAGAGAAGGGCAACGAGGCTGGTGAAGGGTCTGGAGAACAAGTCTTATGAGGAGCGGCTGAGGGAACTGGGGTTGTTTAGCCTGGAGAACAGGAGGCTGAGGGGAGACCTCATCGCTCTCTACAACTCCCTGAAAGGAGGTTGTAGCGAGGTGGGTGTTGGTCTCTTCTCCCAAGTAACAAGCGATAGGACGAGAGGAAATGGCCTCAAGTTGCGCCAGGGGAGGTTTAGATTGGATGTAAGGAAAAATTTCTTTACTGAAAGAGTGGTTAAACATTGGAACAGGCTGCCCAGGGAAGTGGTTGAGTCCCCATCCCTGGAGGTATTTAAAAGACGTGTAGATGCGGCGCTTAGGGACATGGTTTAGTGGGCATGGTGGTGTTGGGTCGACGGTTGGACTTGATGATCTTAGAGGTCTTTTCCAACCTTAATGATTCTATGATTCTAAGAAATGTTACGCTAAAGCTGCAGGAAAAACTTCTGGTTTTGTTAAACTTTGTGCACAGAAAAAGAGGTGTTTGCATGTGCAGGCAGTGTTTGCTGCCCAAACAACTGTTCCCTGTTTCCACTGGGAGAGGTGCAGGGAGATAGGTTTTGGTGTATGAGGTGCTGTTTTGAAATAGCTTGTGTAGCAGAGTTTGGGAGTCCCTTGCTTACAGCTAATTTAACATTAGTCAAGCCAGAGAGAGTTTGAAGTGTGTATATCTGGCAAATGCACTAGATCTTAAGAAAGAAAAACATTCAAGGGCAAATTTGAATTTGTTTTTCTGACATTTTCTGTGATGCAGGAAATACTTTTTAAAAACTTGAGACCACTTTCTGCTGGTTTCTTCTCCTGTAAAGTGTCAAGAGCAGTAAGGCTTGGTTTTCCTTTCACAGTTAGAGAACTATATTAGACAGGATTGACAAGGTACAGTGAGCTTGTTTCCATGTGATTTTAAGCATTCAAACCCTTTTTAATAGTAGATTAGCTAAATAGGTGTTAATAAAAACAGTTCAAAGAATCCAGTCCAAAATGATCTCTCCGTTGTTGCTTCTGTCTCAGAGCTTCCTTCCTCAGCAAAAAAAGGCTAGAAAAATATTTCAATGCTTTTTAAAGAATAAGCTGAAACCATTCATATATACCAGAAGAGCATCAATGAAATTAACTCCCTCTAACCACCCCAACAAAATTCCATTTTAAGTTGTCTTAAACCCCTTCCTTTTTTAAAAAAAGTAAATTCTTACATCAAACTATGTTTGTTTCCACTGGCAATTTTTAAGCAGGATGAAGTGACTTGAGGAGAGTGTTCTTGGCTTTGGTGAACTTTTCAGCTTCACGGTGTTGTTTTAACTTAGTTTTGTGGATTTGTTTGTTTTGGAGGTTTTTTTAAATATATTTCTGAATTTTCCTCCTGCCATGATGTTAATGAGTTTTGAAACAGTATGAAGCAAAGTTTCTAATGCTTGGAGCTTTAATACTGCTTTTTCACATACAAAGAAGGCCCAAAAAGTTTGTGTGTCTGACTCATTTCCAGAGAGATTTGTTCAGCTTGGAAAATTCTTCCTTGATTTTGCTAGAACATGACTTTGATACCCCAGAACCTGGTAAGCACATGTGTATCTTACAAAGCTAAGAGGACCTGAAAGTATAGTGGAAGATGAGTTGAATTCAAAAAGGTCAGGACAAATTGGAAAAATAAGATGCAAAAAATAGGGTGAAATTAAACAGACAATACATGCAAGGACACACAGCAAGATGGTGATCAGGTTCACAAATAAAAGATGCCAAACAGCTGGCTAGGGATAGCTCTTAAAAAGCAGGAGGAACGTGGGGATTAGCAGAGTTAATGAGCTAGATACAAGTCAACAAATAGCGAGTTGTGAAAAAGGCAAGCATCCTACTGAGAATATACAAACAGGAGGATGGTAAACCTGCAGCTACATCCTTAGTTTGTGTCTAGTTTTCAGTATTGCACTTAAACAGGTGATTCAATGTAAAGAGTCCAGATGAGAATAAAGAGAATAATAGGTCTCTGAAGCGTGACCTACAAGGAAAGATTGTGAAGGAATTCATGCTGTTGAACTGAGAGAAGATATGAACTGAGGATGGTAAGTATTCGACTACATAAAAAGAAAACTGTAAAGAGGAAGGGGCTTGTGCACTGTATTAGTTTTATAGGGCAAGAAGTAATTACCTCAAATTTTATCACAGGCTGCAGAGTTAGACATTAAGGGGCAAAGAATTACAATGGAGATGATAAAAGCAGTGGAATAAGCTGCTATGGAGTCTCCATATTTGCAGGCCTTTAAGAACAGGTTACACAAACATCTGCAAGAAACATCATCAATGTAGTGATTCTGCCTGAGGTTAGGTCCTTCTCTTCATATGGTCTATGATTAGACTAGCAAGTGCAAGCTATCTAGGAGGAAAGGGGGAGGAAACAAAACCTTCCCTACAATTGGAAGCATGTGTGAACTCATTTTAAAAAAATGTAAAATTGAAGCCAGATAGTCACCGTAGTTGGTTAGTAATCACTGCATATACCTTAGCTTGACTGTTCTTAAATTCAGTAATTCCTAACAAAGTAATCTTTCAGATGTTCTTTTTCTTTTCTACTACTGTTCAAATTGGGGTTTTGTAGACATTTATGTTTGTTAATTGTTATTTCCCAAAATACTGCACAAATTAGGGTTACTATAAGGCCCATTATGTGGATATGTCTAACAGATTCCCCATCCAAACTGGTACGTCCACACGATGTGACGCAGGCTACTGGGAAAGTGCCAGCCAAAATCCAACAATAAACAGCTATGTCCATGCTGTAGTGCCCCTGAGCTCATTCAGCTCTACTGTTTCTATTCGTGCTGCCTCATGTGATACCAGCATAAATATCTTTGCAACATATTCCTATGCTTTTCAGCTCAGAGCTAGGTTAAGCTTGCAACTGTGGTGCAGACATACTGTAAGAAGGCTTATTACTTTAACTTTTGTCACGTTAACTATAGGATATGTTTGTCTTGTCTCTCTTCAGGAAGACATCTTTTAACAGCCAGTGAATAATAAACCCCAAATAGATGAGGTTAAGTTGTGCTCATTTTATCAGTATGTTTAATTATTTAAATTGCTAATTGTCATTTTAATATGTTCTTATTGGGAATTTAGTAATCTTTTCACAATAAGATGATTTTCAGCTGGCTTAGTATAATGAAATCTTACTGCTTTCACAACTGAAAGCTTCTACAGCTTTTTAAGTCATTTTTATTGCAATTGGCTGGTGTTATAAATTAGATTTTCAAGTATTTTGATTATGAAAGGGAAATGGAGTTCAGTTAACTCTAATCAGGGTTTCTGCCTGCTGACCTGGTTACCTGTACCACTGCTCTCTGTCATCCTCTAAACATCTGTTCTTTGACCCATTTTCCTTGCTGAATTTGTTGCTCCAGGGTTAGTTCTCATTCCTGTCCTCCAATACTTAAGGAAATAATTGACCTTTTAAAACAAAATAAAAAAGTTATGTTTGAATTTCCTAAGCGCTGTGAACACCCAATAACATTGTATAAATAATGAATGGAGTGGAGTTTCAGGACTACTATTTCTGCAAAGTTTGATTTGACAAATGCTAAGCCTTATGAAGATTTCTAATAACGATTGTCAGCTTTTGCTGAATTAAAAGATTGAGAAAAAGCACTTAGATGTGAAATTATAAAAGTATATTGTACTTGACAATACCTACCCTTATAGATAAAAAGTTTAAAAAAAAAAAAAATTTGCTGAAAGGCATAAATTAACTTCAGTAACTACAAAGGATGTTCAAACTGTAAAAATAACAGAGGAAGTAAAAGCTGTCTGGCATGCCAAACAGACTTTAATGTGATTATTAGGTACAGGTTTTTTAAATTAAAGGCAAAGAGATCTCAGATTTCATACTTGTGAAGTAATATCATTCACTTGTCTTACAGGACTTAAACTGATTCTGTTTGCTCCTGCAGTCACTAATCTCATGCATTTGTGTTGCAAAAACAGACTGATTGGGATTTGCTGCTTGTATAGAAAAACACTAAGGTAGACAGCAAAACAATAGACAGGTGGATATATTTGAGCAGACATTCCGAATTATCAAGAAACCCGAAAGCATAAGGTTTGGGGGGGTGCTTATTTTGTGGTATCTCCTGTATGTCCAATCAACAGTTTCAGCCTTTAAGTCTGACTGCGTGAGTTCATACTTATTGTACTTTATATGCCATTCTACAATAGATTTCTTATTTTTGACAAATGCAAGCTCATTACCTTGCCAGCAGGAAAACATTTATACGAGAAATGATGCATATGTAAAAGTTCATGAATTTATTACGTTTTTTGCTTCTGGAGATTGTTTTCCTAAGTCTGTTTTACATTTCATTTTGTATACCATGTCTGTGTTAACTCAGTTACTGTGCTCTCCAATTGTGGATATTCTGAAACATTCACCCTTAGCAGCTTGCATATATTTATGTAATCAATAGTTCTTCCAGTTGCTTACTGAAGTATAAAGACCTAGCTCTGGATCAAGGTCCAAAAGAGGTTATGAATATCTAAGATGGGATTTAGATTGTATGTAGGTCATGTAGATCCTTCAGTCAGAGAGTGAAATCTTTGAAACACCTGTCTAATCCCACAGACACACCAGAACGTCTCTGTTGATACTTGGAGGGGAGGAAAAGGTGGTTGCTGTTTACAATTCCCTCATTGCACTAAGTTTTCTTCTGTGCAGTCCTACAGTCGCCCCTACAGTTTTTGCAGAATTGGGCAGCACAATGCATCTTACACCCAAATGCAAAACGGATTGTTTTCCTTCTCATAAAACATGACCAGAGCATTCGTCTCACTTAAAGGAGAGAGTTTTTTACAGAAGACAGTGGGACACCAACTTTTAATACAAATGGCTTGTAGGGTGGTCAAGCCAGTGCTGCTGCATTTAGAGTGGTGTCGTGGTTTAACCTCAGTCGGCAACTGAGCACCACGCAGCCGCTCGCTCACTCCCCCCGCCCCGGTGGGATGGGGGAGAGAATTAGAAGAGCACAAGTGAGAAAAACTCGTGGGTTGAGATAAAAACAGTTTAATAATTGAAATAAAATGATAATAATAATAATACACAAAGCAAGTGATGCACAGTACAATTGCTCACCACCCGCCGACCGATGCCCAGCCAGTCCCCGAGCAGCGG